>NC_056747.1:54412461-54447461 GCF_019279795.1 Protopterus annectens | reverse complement strand
AAAAACAAAGTGGTTTAAATGGCTACCACCCATGTTAAGGTGTCTGGTGAGAATGGAATGGCTACCACCCATGTTAAGCTGTCTGGTGAGAATGGAATGGCTACCACCCATGTTAAGGTGTCTGGTGAGAATGGAATGGCTACCACCCATGTTAAGCTGTCTGGTGAGAATGGACAAGTTCAGAATGCATATCTGGAGATCATCATTTTCTTCTACAAGGTGAACATAGAATAACAATCTATTACTCTGTAAAGAAACAGAAACCTCTCTATAACCCTCATCCTAATATGCTGCATAAAACAGGGGCTGCCATGACTTCTATTGATGTCCATGACAAGAAAATTATGGATCTGGATAAGATTTCCCACTTGTTTTTACACAACTTTCAGGAGACTTTCTATAAATCAACCACTGTACTTAACTCACAAAGTTTATATTTTTGAATTCTCATCATCATATAAGATGAGATTTAAGGTTCCTCTTAAAATCATTTTTGGAGATATTATTAACTTGCATGGAGCCAGCTTTCTCTCCACTAAATTTTATAAAGATTTTCAACTTATCTTGTTCATTTTTATTGCAATAATGACATTGCTTAGCTATTACTAGCTTTCAGATATTTGTTTTTCAGTCTGGCCAAAGTAGTCTTAATTTGAAAAGCCACTAATGACAGTCACATTATGGATAACTACTGTCCTATTTCTTTACTTAACAAATATTATGAGATTTATTCAAGACATATTAATAACTATACGATCCAAAACATACCACATTTCATTTCTTTTAATGTGCTTGGTTACATTCCTGGCAAACCATTAAACATCTATATTCAACATTTATAGGAAATGAAAACTCATACAAAATACTTTGCATGCTACAAATAAGGAAACTGCTTCAGTACTAAGAGATGCTAATAAAACCTTTGACAAAATAAGAACATAATTTTTCTACATTTAGGAAAAAAAAATAGATCTTCCATACAATTTAATTTTACTCAATTTCATTATTTCTGTTCATAATCAGTGCACAGTCCACAGGAATTTTCCGTATTCGATATGAATGTCTTCGTATCCCACTTTATTCGGTTACCTATTACAACAGCAAAACCACAGTTGCGCGAATATGGAAGCTTCAATACATATTTTGCAAACCGTGAAAACACCGAACATCCTAAAGCACGAAATTCGAAATGTCGAATCATCATAGTTGGCCCTTCTCCAGTATAGCTCCTTAAGGTAAGTGTGCAATAGTTACGGACCTTAGGGTTAGGGTGCAGGTTAAGGTAAGTGCATACATAGTTATATATGTAAGCTTTAGTTTAGGGTTAGAAGTAGGGTTTTGTTAATTTCATAGGTTCATAGGTTAGTACATTGTTAAGTGCATGTATTTGGATTATTTATTTTGTTTGGGTAGGTAGTACGTAGCAGGCGGTGGGGTTGACCAACTATGCTGATTCAACATTTTGAATTCCGTGGCTCAGGAAGTTTGGTGTTTTCTCAGTTCGCTCAACATGTGTCGACGTTTCCATATTAGCATATGTGAGGTTTCACTGTTATAATATAGACCCCCTTATTCATATTGGTGATCGAACATTTTATTGCAGTTATAAATACTAACCCTAATATGCAGGCCATATCCATTATTCGTTATAATTTAAAATGCTTAATGTCTACAGATCTTTTGCTTTCTGTTTCAAATAGAAAAAAAATATATTCACAATGTTTTTTTAACTAAAATAGTTTAGAATCATCTCATGTGATAGTATAAAATCACATACAACAAATGCTTTAACTTTGAAATATACTTCTAATTTGTTTCCCTTGACCAGCACTATAGAAAATATGACATTTCGTTGATGGCATTTTCTATTTAATAAATTACTGAACAACTGGTCAGAAAGCCTTAACAACAATACAGATTCTAATAGCTAAATGGATTCTGATAAGCATTATACTATTGTGTAAAATCAACCGATTACAGGTTAAATGGCTGTCAGAAAAAATTCTTTTTCATAAGAATTACTTTACCTAAACTGGCTAAACCTGTAATTGCAAACCTGAGAGAAAATCAGAAAACAATTATTGGAACTCGTCTGGTCGGACAGAATCCCATGAAGTGGTACATTTATCAAATATTCGCATTTATAGGATTCACACCCTAAATACTACACATTGACTTGGTTTCTAGCAAATTATATGAATTAATACCTTTCTCTTTTTAATCATTAGGTAGTATACCAATTCATTAATTAATTATTTGGGTATAATTATATAGATGAATCTCTGTTATTAGATTTTATCAGGTATCACAAAACAATCTTTTAGCTCTAACTATAGCAATTGCTAAAAAATACTGGCGATAAAAACATGTACCTTTCCATGTTCCTTTCTCCTGATCATAGTTTGGCTGAATAAGCCTTTATGAAGATACTAAGAAAATGGCAGTAAAAGGCACTCTAATACCCTGCTCAAAGAAAATTAGCTGGGTGGCACTAAGATATTGTGTTACAAGAAATTATTTTTTTATTATTACAATAAATCTGTTAGAACAAAATTGTTAACTATTTGTAATGATTTTGATTTATGAGTTCACAAGTACTTAATAGGTTATCGATCGATGAGAATCATTAGAAGCCTAGCCTGCATTACCTGTATTCCCATGAAGTTTTTAGCCCTTGTAATTTTATGTAAAAATAACCCTGGAGAGTTTAAGATAGCAATACATTTAAAATCAGTTGCAAACATCATCAGCAGCTATAAACCCTTAACATTATCTTTGCCTCTGAGAAGTTGATGCCAAAGAATAGTAGCCCAAGTATTGAACAATGAGATACATCACAAGTGACAAGTCGTTTGAAGGAGGTAGATCCAACTACCCTAATTTCTTGGGTTCTGTTTGTGAGCCAGTTTGCTATCCAATGAGTTACTTAGAGATTAATATTTAGCTGAGAAAGTTTATCAACGATACCCGAATGTGGGATGGTGTCATCTGTTTTTGAGAGGTCCAGATATGATGATACAGAGTTTCCCTATATGCATTGTGTCACTAACTTTGAAGAAGTCAGCAAGTTTAAGTAGGTAGGATCTCCCCATGACAAAACCTTACTGGCTTGGATCAAGATATTGTAGTTTACCTATGTCCTTATTTATTCATTCCAGAATAATCTCTCCATAGCCTTAGAGAAGAGGATGATCAGATTTAATGGTCTTTAATTACCTAGGTCTCAGGATGCGCCACCTTTTCTCAAGAGAATGACTCTTGCTGTCCTCCACTCAAATGGCACAAAGCCTCTTTAGAGACTGATATTAAATAGCCTCCTTAGGGGATTCAGGTTGGTCAGTAGACAGCCTAGTATGTTATCTGTCCCCCTAGAACCAGTGTTCTTGACCTTGGAAAGGGCTTTGAGGACTTGTTCATAGGTAATTCAAGGGGATTTAAATGCAGGTATATGATCTGGGAATGTAAATAGAGGAAGGTGAAGTTTGAGTTAAATTTATCTGATGGTAGACTGAGTATGTTCTCAGAGTCTGAGTAAGTGGCACCATTTACTAATGGCTTTGTGCAGTGCTCAGAGTCTAAGTGACGTAATTTACTAATGGCTCTGTGCGGTGCTCAGAGTCTGAGTAAGTGACATCATTTACTAATGGCTATGTGCGGTGCTCAGAGTCTGAGTAAGTGGCATCATTTACTAATGGCTCTGTGCGGTGCTCAGAGTCTGAGTAAGTGACATCATTTACTAATGGCTCTGTAGGGTGCTCAGAGTCTGTGTAAGTGACATCATTTACTAATGGCTCTCCGCAGTGCTCAGCGTCTGAGTAAGTGACATAATTTACTAATGGCTCTGTGCGGTGCTCAGAGTCTGAGTAAGTGGCATCATTTACTAATGGCTCTGTGCGGTGTTCAGAGTCTGGGTAAGTGGCATCATTTACTAATGGCTCTGTGCAGTGTTCAGAGTCTGAGTAAGTGATATAATTTACTAATGGCTCTGTGCAGTGCTCAGAGTCTGAGTAAGTGACATAATTTACTAATGGCTCTGTGCGGTGTTCAGAGTCTGGGTAAGTGGCATCATTTACTAATGGCTCTGTGCAGTGTTCAGAGTCTGAGTAAGTGATATAATTTACTGAGACTCTGTGCAGTGCTCAGAGTCTGAGTAAGTGACATAATTTACTAATGGCTCTCCGCAGTGCCCAGAGTCTGAGTAAGTGACATCATTTACTAATGACTCTGTGTGGTGCTCAGAGTCTGAGTGAGTGGCATAATTTACTAATGGCTCTGTGCGGTGCTCAGAGTCTGAGTAAGTGGCATCATTTACTAATGGCTCTGTGCAGTACTGGACATTGTTTATGAAGTTTCTAACATAGTTAAAATGATTTTGTGGTTGTCTTTTCGCTGGTTCACTATTTTTTCCTCATCTATATTTTTGTTAAGTTTAGCAAGAGCCTTTCTGACATCTTGATAGTTGCATTTATTACTAAACACAGTGATCTTTTTTTCTTTTATTGAGCCTGTTTATATCTGTGGTCCATCATAGAGGTTTATTTTTTAAATTTGGCATTATATTTGCTTTGAAGGGGAACAGATGCATCTCTGCTACTAGTCACATGTGCATAGAATTTGGCAGTAAAAGATTCTGTGTATGCAGTTGGGTAATCAGATTGGACAGGGAGTTGAATTTAGGTTATCATTTAGTTTTAGTTGATTAGCCTTTGTATAATCTCTGAATACTGAGGTATTTACTGATGCTTCCGACTTCAGTCTTATAGTGAATGTGGCTTATTTATAGTCCAGTTTGACGTAGGGGAGGTTGCAGTGGGTAGGGGACAGAACTGTCCCATACTGGTGAAAACCAAGTCCTGGATTTTGTCCTCTCTAGTTGGGGTGTGGACTAATTGGTCCAGACAGTTTGTATTTATGAAGTCCTTAAATCTCTAAGCAGACATGTTAGGAGATGTATAAGTTTCCCATTTGATGGAAGTGTACGAGTAGAGCTCTATGAGAGTAATGTTTGGCTTAATGTATAGAAACTCCATACTAGTCAGGTAGTGCGTATAGGCCAAGGAAGACATAGAGAGGATCCTATCATTAGGTATGATGACAATCAAAGGTCACCCACAGGTGGGGACTCCAGTATTGCCATTCCATCCTAGCCATATACAGGGAATACGTGTCAGAACAAAGCAAGATTCCAACACAAGATTGTCAAGAGTCCAAGTTTAGATGTAAGAACTAGATCTGAAGAAGTCTACAAGGATGTAAGCTATTATTCAAATAAAATCTATAAAAGAAATGAACTGGAGTCAGTCCCTGTTTTTAAGAAGGAGGATTTGTAACTCGATTTATTTTGTTTTAGAAATAAAATTATTTAGTAAAAGGGATTGTTGTAAATACTTGGATTCTAGACAATCCTGTGCTGGAATTACAGTTATGTATTACGTGGTAAGGGGTTTTGTTAATGGTAATTTGGGTGTGGAGGAGTTCGTTGTCATTATTCTGTCTAATAAAATTGGAAGTGATATTTTGTTTTACAAATATAAAGACGCTGCCACCTTTAGTGCCTTCATCTACTGCAGTGGGCCTAAACGTGCAGTACATGCTGAAATGAAGAGTTCTAGGTCATTATCCTGTCTTATAACCCTGGACTTGATATTTTTTTTACAAATATAAAGATGATGCTATCTGTGGTGCTTTCATTTAGTGCAGTGGGCCTGAATGTGTGGTGGTTGTTCAAATGCTTTGCTGATACAGTGCTCTAAATGGTCTTTAACCAGGTCTCTGTGACAACGCATGTAGTGATGCATACTTGGGCAAGTCGTGCCTGTAGGGAGTGAAGTTTTTTGTTGAAGCTCATTAGAAAGTTCTCTTTTTCCTAAATTTAAACCTAAACACATGATCCATGCACTATAAAGTATTTCAGCATGCATTTTTCCATCTTTGTCTTTTTCAGGAATAGGAATAGCTGCTTAGTTTTTGGGGGTGAAAATTTGTTTAAAGTAATAGGCCATAAACCACTACAGATTATATATAAGAAGTCAGTGCATAAAGTACCATCAAGACTGCAGAGAATGCTGTGATTACAAAATTAAGACACATTAGTAAAGTCTAAGCTAGGAATGGAGATACATACAGCAGTTATACTGCGCATACAGTATCTCTCCACCTCTTAGTGCAAGAAATCTGGACAAAGCCTGATAAAATGGGGGGGACAAAGGCCTCAAAATAGCGACACATTTTAAATATTGCTCTTATAAACTTAGAAAGTTGCTAAAGTAACAGGGTTTGTGTTAACATACATTTTCTGAAGGATCTGAAGTCTGAAACTCAAATGTGTCATTATTTGGTGACTTCAACCCTTAGATCATCCCACTGATTTGCCAGAAAACCACAAATTTTATGAGGAGCAGACCAAAAATATGAGGCAATATTCTAGACATTCTGTGAAAATCTGGACAGTTGAGAGGTATGAATTGCTCCATCAGCCTGGTAGTTTTAGTAAAGCAGCAAGATTTGGTGATGTTGAACTAGAAGTTAGTTTGTATGTTTTAGGTACTTTTTATATACAAGTTCATCTGTTGTTTGTGTGTGTGTGTGTGTGTGTGTGTGTGTGTGTGTGTGTGTGTGTGTGTGTGTGTGTGTGTGTGTGTGTGTGTGTGTGTGTGTGTGTCTGTCTGTGTGAATGTGTGAATGTATATACATATACACAGATTAATTGAAAGATACACAGATACATAGATAGATAGTGATGTTTTAAGCAGTGAACATACTTGAGTTTTTAGAAGAGGTACATTCTACAGAACACAAAGCAAGTTTGTTTCTGCCAAAAAAAGACAGTAGACTAATTGCGACATAAAGAAAACTTGCAGCAAAGTCAAAGTTTAATCCATTTACCACAGTGGCAGCCACTATTCACCACATGTGCTGAATATTCTGAGAGGTTCACAGGCAAGTATTAGGCTAGCTGCCTTGGCAAACCATTTTAAGCCTTGCCACTTTCCCTTTTTGTGTTGAAATAACCTATCCCATTTGGTTATAGTTGACCTTACCCATCCCATGATCGATAATTATATATTACCCCTAATGATAGTAACTGGAATAATACCATTGATAATCTGAGTGGATCCATGTATAGGATAAAGGATTTTAGATCTGCCTCTGACCATTAATAGTACAGGCGGCAGTCCTAGGGTACATTTTCTGTTTCCCACATCTAGATCTAAGTTACATTTGAATATAGACAGAGTTGAACTTTGTTTTGTTTGGATGGGGAGTCTGTTCTACAGCAGCGGTATCCTCTGTGAGATATACCTGTTCCTGTAAACTGTTCTGTTGATGCTGTAGAAGTATTTATGATGCCATTTGACGTGTTGATGTGAAGTAAATCCATCTGTAATGGGTCAGAGTATACCTTGTATGCCAGACACAGTTTACGTCTTAGCAGTTTGTAGGATACCGATATTTAAATTTGTAGGATACCGAGTATAGTGACAGGCCCTTGAGTTGGTCCATGTAGGACATACTGTTTAAGTCTTGTATCCTTTTAGTAAGTCTCTGATCTGTGCAGGTGTTCCATTTGTTACATGTGTACAGACAGATACATGCCAAAGGGTGATTATAGTCAGTGATTGGCCTAATGAGGACTGAGTAAACAGGACAATGACATCCCTAGATCTAGGCACAATCCCTGTATTTCTTCTTCTTCTTCTTCTTTCAGCTTTTCCAGGTTAGGGGTCACCACAGTGGATCACCTGTCCGCTCATGATTGGCAGTGGAGTTTTACGGTGTTGAATTCCAGCCCTTCTTAGGTCACTTTCCCCCATAAGTTCCAAAAGCCCAAACTACTAGATCAACAGTTAGGGGTATATTGTCAATGTGGTAGTTCTCTGGGGTAGATGACTTCTCAAAGGATACAGTAATGCATGTTTTGGCATTTAGTGTCAGTCTATGATTTTGTCATTGGTTATTTATTTCAGGCAAGCCTTCCTGTGGAGGACTAAGTCATTTGGGATTCAATGACTGCCCCTAGCTTGCAGTCATCTGCAAACTTAGTCAACCAGATCCCTTTAGTATAGGCTTTCACTTCAGAAAAGTAGATCCAAAACAGGTGAGGTCCCAGCACAGAACAGTGAGGGACTCCAGTGGTGAGTGGTCTCTTTGTGGAGGTAGCTTCCCCTATTTTGATTATTTTATATTGGTTTTATTCAATTGATTATTTTCATGTCAAAAGCAAAACCTATTTTGTGTTCTAAATGCAAATTTTACCTGATTTAGAGAAACTGGGCATGTTCACTGCCTAATAGCATCACCTCTGCTTGATTCAGCTAGTAACTCCTAATTTTCAATTCTGTCTAAAACTACCAATGATTTTTTCCCACCAAACAATAGAGAAAGATTGTGCCTGTACTGAGCAGTGAGCTGAGAGTATAGCAGCAGTAGCCAGCTCCATGGCACAGTAGAGAGGTATGCTCCTATCGACAACATTTGGCAGAGCAGAGGACTTGAAAACATAACTACCAACACTGAATTATGGTGACAGTAGCCAAGTCCATGGCACAGTAGAGAGGTATGCTCCTATTGAAAACATTTGGCAGAGCAGAGGACCTGAAGCCTTAACTACCAACACTGAATTATGGTGGCATTAGCCAAGTCCATGACAATAGAGAGGTTTGCTGCTATCAACCCCATTTACAGAGCAGAAGACCTGAAAGTCCATGGCACAATAAAGAGGTGTGCTTCTATTGAATCCATTTAGCAGAGCAGAGGACCTAAAAGCTAATTTTGTCAACTTCACATGGATAGTTGTCCAGTAAAGTTGGACCACTGCATTTGGACAAAATTCCTTGCAGCAAACCTCACATAAATTAATATTCCTACTTAAGTGTTATGAGTTTCAAAAGGTAAAGGAAAGCTGGTTAGCCAGGGAAGAAGTCACCTCAGAAATGTTGGCCCTCAACTATCAAGAATGGAATTTTTCTAGACATGACAGTCAGAGAAGAGTTATTTGCATTGAAACAGATTGTAAAGATTGTGCTTGCGCTTGAAGGGGTAAGCAATAAGGAAGTCATTGTGCAGATATGAGTAATTGGTCAATTCAGTCGAAGTTTACCGGCAGTCATTAAGAACTGAGTAAGTCTGCCAGGCCCAAAGGATGCTGAAAGCTTTGCATCTCTAGTACAGAAAATATTATACTATGAAAATGTTTATAAAGGAACATCTAATAAGATTACTGAGAAGTTGGTGAGTAAAGGGAAGTGGTTCAAGCTGTGCGCACTCTTCTTTAGATGTGGGAAAAGAGAACACATTGCTAAGTATTATGAAGTGAAATCAGAGTAAAACAGCCCCTGTCATCCAGCTAAGGTGGAGGGCGGAAGTAAGGAGCCAAACAACAACTTGCTGCATTGAATAAGCCTTCTGTTATAGTGGTGCCTTTAAATTAAAGAAATGTATTATTAGGGGAAGTGAGAAGAACTAAAAAGTCTGTATGACTCTTGGAGTAAGATCACTCTCTTAATAGCTTAGTATCTTTGTGAAAAAAGGTGTATTTACCAAAGGTGACAGAGGTAATATGTATGCGGGGGGAAACAGGCAGGTCTTGGTTGCTTAAGTGGTAGTACACAGCCGTTTTGTGAAGGTCTTGCACCCAATAGCCATGTTACCCTTTCTTACCTTGATGTAATCATTGGAAGCAGTGGAAAGAGGACAAAGGCAAGGAGCCTTGTACAGCCCTTAATGTATAAAATAAGCCAATACGATTCATTAATCCACTGAGAAGAGACATCCTACTTAGTTCAGAGCTTAGACAGAATAAAGGGACATTAAGCTGGACCAAAATATAAATAAAGGTCTTTACAAATTGAAGGTCGTGCCTATGTAACACAGAGGTGACCAGCAAGAGGAGGGGGCACCAACTTTACAGGCAGGAGACCAGGTTCCAAAAATCCAATTTAAAGTCAAATCTACAAAGTGAGGTGCCAAGTCTGCAAAGTGAAGTAAGAATGAAAGATAATGCAAAACCCCCAAAGGAATGTGGAGATTTGGTGCAGGTTGTTATTAAAGCAAGTCTCTGGAACATCGGTCACAAGCCGAGAAGACAGTGAAGAGCACTGAAGGACCAGAGAGGGAGGTAGAGTAGGGCTTCAGGCAAGGAAAGAGGTAGCCAATGAAGACCCCACACAATGCTGAAATGAACAACTTTTTCTCAGGGAACAGTAGGATTCATGCATCTCTGTGTGGGGAACAAATAAGACCCTCTACCTCTCAGGGCCTAAGAGAAGAGGTGATTCCAGTCTATCTGACATTCAGATTGATATTTAAATGGGCCCATTGGAGAGATAAGGCATTAAGCTGTGTAAGACAAAATATGTCTGGGAGAGTGGAAGGAGATCATTTCAAAGGACACTCACCAGCTTATCCCTAGCTTGAGATGGAGAACGAGCCTCCTTATAGGTAACAAATAAGAGAGGACAACTCATGTGGCAACAACTGGTAGCAAAACAGTTTATACTAAAAGTTAGTTAAGAAAATGTCTCATGGCTGTTTTTTTAGAGGGGGCCACATAGGACTGGTTAAAACCAATGTGAGGGTCCTGGATAGATTTTATTGTCCAGTTGTAATAAAGGAGGTTGATAACCTCTGTTCTAGGTGCCATGAGTGTGAATGGGCAAACCCTTTCTCAGGCTTTCAGAATCTTTTGAACCCTCTCCAAAACAGAAGTCCACTATGACAGGGCTGCAGTGGACATCATGGGAGCATTGATCCAGTCTATCAGCAGACACCAGTTTATACTGGTGATGCTGGAATATGGAACTTGGTTCTCTAAAGTTCCTCCTCTCAGGAAAGCTAATTCTTCATCAGTCACCATGGAACCAGATTTGTTGTTCTTTTGGATAGGAATTCCTAAGGACATTTTAATGGACCAGCAGACCCCCTTCATGCCAAAAGTCTATTGGTTAAACAACTAAGGATGTCAGCATATCATTGAATGGTTCAAATGGACAATGAAACTGGTGTTGAAAGAACGTAATTCAAAAAGATGAAAAGAGCTGAGACTTATTATTGGGCTGCTTCAGTGATGGTGAATCTTTTGGGTTCGGCATGTCAGAAATTTGGAAAATGCCTAACTTGACTCTGCTTGCGTTTCAAGCCTCCCCAAACAAAAAAAAATAAATAAATAAAATAAATAAAAATAAATAAAACAGCATGGCTCTCAGTACATCAAGGATAAATCTCAACAGAATCAGAGACAAATCTAGAAATAAGAGACACGGACAGTTTTAAACTACTAGTACTATTAATTTGAGACGGACAGAAAAAAATGAACATGAATTAATATACATTTTCTGAAGTAAAATTAGTCTATAAATGTAATTATTGTCATTATTAAGTGTAAAAAGTTACCAGTTTTAGCAGGGATTAAGAGGGCCAGTTGAGATGAATGTAAAACAGCACACACCTAGAAATGCAGACTACTTGCCCTTTGCAGAAGTGTAACCACAAAGAGAAAACAATGTCAGCACTGCCCTTTGCAGACTCTATTGAGACAGTATATAGAAACAGTCTTTGAGGTTATTAACTTACTTACCTCTGCAGCAGTGTTGTTGAACTGGCTCCTGACACAAAATAATTCAGTGCACTTCACACAAGCAATGAACGCAAAAGCAGTTTCTTTGGTAACTCAGGTGTTGGCGACCACTGGTGTGTCACCCAAAATGTCATGGCATGTCAGTTTTGACATGCATGTCATAAGTTCACCATCACTGACCTACTTAATTTAATTGGAGGGGTATACCAAGCTTCTATAGGATTCAGCCTTTTTGAGATACTGTCTGCTAATTTTGGTCCAAGGACTCTGAGATATACTAAAAGAAATGTGGGAAAAAGAAAAAAACATCTTTTTAGAAGTGCCATCAAATACTATACAGACCTCCAGGAGAAATTGCAGGCTATGGTACCCTTATTCTGAATACAAAAAGGGAAACTGGCTTGACTTAAAATGGCCCACAAGGGCAGCTAGCCTACTACTTACTTATGAAACTATGACCCTCTAAAAGAAACTTACAACAAAGTCAAAGTTCATCCCATTTGCTGTAGTCACAGCTGCAACTCAACACAGGTGCACTATACGTTCTCAAAGCTGACAATCTCTCTCTAAACTGCACTTAAATAAGACCATAAAACAAAATGACTTAAGATAATGGTCTCTCCCCTGCTTACCTCTCAGCTGTCCAAATTTTTGCAGAATGTCTAGAATTATGCCGCCACATTTTTGGTCTGTTCCTCCTAAAATTTGTATGTTATTTTGACAAATTGTTCGGGATTGAAGTCACTATATGATGACAGCCATTTGAGTTTCAGAATTTATATCTTTAAGATGCAAGTTAATGCAAAACCTTTTAGTGTATCAAATTTCTAAGATTGTAAGAGCAATATTTGAAATCTATTCCTGATTTTGGGCCTTTTTCCAATCCATTATTGTTGGTTTTGTCTAGGTTTCCTGTACTAATAGGTTGAGGTATGATAAGGTAACCATTTGAAATGTTGGGGCCAGCTACAGTGTGTCCCAAAATGCAGAGACTGAATGGTTGAAAGCTCAGACTTGTATATACCAAGTCTGAGATGCCATTTCTCATAATATTCCTTTCTCTCTCAGGTATGGTGATCTCAGACTTGGTTTATATAAGTTTGGGGGGCAAAAAGAAGTTTTAAGAAGAATGATTTTTGAAATTTGCTCTTCTCCCTGTTTTTGGCCTTTGTTTTTTGTTTTTTTTTTGTTTTTTTTTTGGAGTTATAACATAAAGACCCCCAAGTAGAGGTTCAGGGAAACAGTCACTATTACTTCAACATTGGTTTGAAAGACTGTCACCACCTTTGGCATAATAAAATTACCTGCTACCAGAACCTCTCTGGTGTGATATAGGGAATCACCAGGTTTTACTCTGCCAGAACATCCTCTGACAAATATAGATCTCTTTCAGGACTGTTAGCTTGGAGCTCATTGCCCTGGCATTGGACAGTCTGTTTCCATCTTAAACAACTCCAGGAACACAAGTGATCCATACCTCTCTGGACTTCCCAACAATTTCTGCCATCTTCAGCTTGATCTGTCATTAAACAGGAACAGGTAAACGCTAGTTATCCCTGTTAGGGACTCCAGCACGGTGGTTTAAAGTAATCAGTTCTTGTTACTCTGCTTTGCTGTCTCTTCACAGACAATAGCCTCCTATCACCATTTTGTCATCTAAATACTCTCCATTTGGCCCAAACTACTGTTATACCTAAAACTACACTGCTTCTTCTGTGTTTGTTTTAGTAAGCAGTCATCTGGGGAAACGGTCACACTGTGCTACTTTATATATGGGTGTACTTAATCTTAATGAAACACTCAAATGTCAACATTACAAACATCAACAACAAAATGCTGGCAACATGAAAGCTGACAAGTTACTGCACATGCACAAAGTAACAACCTCAGTGCATGCAAAAGGCACACAAAACAAAATAAAAAAACTAAGCCCTTCCTGCACCTCTCACACTCCCTGCTATTTAGATATACTGACTCCAAGATCATACAATCTCTGGGGAAGGGGCATATTCTCCATCCCTGGGGACAGTGAGTATCACATACCTGGCTTGTTCACCAAACTATGTAAAAAAACATATGCCAATGTTTGGAAGTTTCATTTATTTTAAGTGCTCCCAAGATATCAAGATGTGTCTAATGGACACAGGTAGCCTGTTCATAGGTTCATAGGTTCATAGGTTGGTACTAGGCTATTGGCCCTAAGGCCTATGCAAGCCTAGCCATAACAATTCCCTGGAAATTTCTTCCTACAATATTTACTTCTCTGGGCCCCTGTCTAGCAGGGTGACTGACATGATCCCCGGGGTGAATTCCCTATCTCCCATCCAATCATCAAGGTTCCTTTTGAAGAGGCCCAATGAGGCGCTCTGCTTGACATGTATGGGCAGTCTATTCCAGAATATGGGAGTCTCTGGGTCAGGAACCTATCCCTCCAGCATGTTTTGTTCATTGTGATGATAAGGTTTAGATCCCTGGAGCACATGGCTCTGAGGGATTGGGATTTCTTTAAGCGGAGCATGTCCAACAGCTCAATGTTTGACATGGCCTTGTATGTTAAGCAGAGATCGCCTCTTAGTAGACGATATTTCACAGAGTATAGCTGGAGTTTTTTTAGACGGTCAGCATATGGCATCTGCTTTAGGCCTGTGATTCTTTAGTGAGGTATTTCTGTGGCCTTTCCAGCTGTTGCAGATGTCTTGGGAGGTACATACCAAGCGGGGCATTGTATTCTACAATGGGTCTAATGAGGGATGAGTACAGTGGGACAATAACCTCTTTTTTTCTGGATGAAAAGCCCTTAGTGATGAGGTGTGCCACATAGAAGGATTTCCTGACTGTTGTGGCGATGTGGTTATCGAAAGTGAGACCACTGTCCACTTGTGTCCCTAAGTCTCTCATCACACTTTCGATGTTTAGTGTCCTGCCACTTATGTGGTAGTTCATGGATACATGTTTTTTTCCAAAGGGGATAACTATACATTTCTTGGCATTAAGCTTGAGCCCATGGCTCTGGCACCAGGCATCTGTTTCTGTAAGGCCCTTTTGTAGAATATCCACATCATTTGGGGATTCAGTAATGGCTCCCAGTTTGCAGCCATCTGCAAACTTTGTTAGCCAGAGTCCCTTAGTGTTGGCCTGTACTTCAGAGAAGTAGATGCCAAACAAGAGTGGTCCCAGGACTGAACCCTGAGGTACTCAACTTGTCACTTGTCTGGAGTTGGATTTGGAGTCGGCTACTTTTACAGTCTGGGTTCTGTCAGTAAGCCAGTTGGCAGCCCATCGAGTGACGTAGGGATTTATGCCCAGCTTAGTAAGTTTATCTATGATTCCAGAGTGGGGGATGGTGTCGAAGGCCTTGTCGAGGTCCAGATAGGCTGTGTGGACCGCCTTACCCTTGTCCACAGCTCTGGAGACCGATTTGAAGAAGTCAATCAGATTCAGGAGACAAGATCGGCCCTTCACAAACCCAAACTGGGTGGGGTCCAGTGTTTGAAGGTTGCCAATGTGATTGTTTATAAGTTCCATGATAATGCATTCCATGCTCTTGCAGATCAGGCTTGTCAGACTGATGGGACGGTAGTTCCCGGGATCCAAGGCGGATCCTCCCTTGTGGAGCGGGATAACTGTAGCTGTGCTCCACTCAGTGGGCACAAAGCCTGAGGTGAGGCTATGATTAAACATGACACTTAGGTGGGGTGCCAGTTCATTTTGTAGTTCATGTAATACACAGCCTGGGATGTCATCTGGTCCCATGGATGCTGTATTCTTAGCTTTGGAGAGTGCTGTTTCTACCTGTTTGGCTGTGCTTATCGGAATTTGGCAATCTTTTGGTATTGAGATGGGCCCTTTAGGGGGTGAGAGGGGGGTGAAGTTGGCACTAAATCGATCTGCCAGGATATTGGCAATATCCTTGGGATCAGTATATTTAATGCCATTCTGTTGTAGCTCAGAGCAGATCTGAGCATTGTCATTTAGATTCTTGATATAACTATAGAATGCCTTGTGGTTGTCTTTGGAATCTTTGGCAATTTTATTTTTGTAACTAGCTTTTGAGGATTTTATGAGGGATCTCAGCTTCTTACTCAGGCTGGTGAGGGAGTTTTTTGCATCCTGGGATTTTCCTCTTTTCTGCAACAGTTTCTTCCTTCTGTTGTATAGTTTGTTTATAGCAGGGGACCACTCATAAATCATTCCTTTCCCGGGCCACTGTTTATAAATGTTTCATCTCCCAAGTCCCTGCTTACACTTATCAAGGGTACTAGAACTTATCATAGATTTGTGATCCATGGTTGAGCATAAAAGGAACAAAAAAGAAAGGCTCACATGTTTGGGTTATAAGCATAAAAAAGCCCTAGTGGTTGTTAGCCTAGTTTACACCTATGAATCTATGAACCTATGAGCCAGCAAGCAGAAGGACACTCTGTTTCTCATTCTTTTAACAGTAACAAAGTCCATCAAGAGAGTTTACCAGTGAAACCATTTCCAATGTTCCAAAAAAGCACAGGAGCTGACTAGAAGAAACAGGAGCACCTTAAACTTGAACCAGAGACTGATGTTGGGAGATGGAGATGAAGAAGAAGACCAGCAACACTGAAATCAGTGAATAAATGGGACTATATAAAGTATAAAGCTCAATAGATATAGAAATGGACGTGAAATGTGGCTTTGCAAGAAGACATGATTGATAGAGACTGTAATTTTGTTGAATTTGTTAAACGTTTGGGTGAACTGTAAAGCATATACCCAACTTTATGTCATTAATGCTTAGAAGGACACTGAAGGGAATGAAGACGTAACTGTAAGTAAAACAATTTTTGTTCTTATTAATAGCTGTATTAAGATTTTTCATGATATAGATTGCATGTTATATTGTACAGCTGTTTTGCACAGAATGTAGTCAAGGGTATTTTAAATGTCATCCCGGGGAATCTTATCATTGATTGCTGTATATAATAAAGATGTTAAAGCAAACAAGGAAATAATAACACTGATTGTTAGAGGGGCTCTAATAGTGATAGAAGGGAAAAAGACAATAATGGTAGATTTATGCTACTTAAGTTCAATACAGGAAGATTCCACTGTTGTGTACTTTTATTCCATTAAAGACCTACTATTATGGAGCTTAATTCAGAAAAATAATCAGATTTCAGCATGTAATATTATATATTGGTGGGGACTGGAACTAGGATTGAAATGGTGAGGATGTATGAGGGGTGCCAAAAGGAGAAATCTAACAAAAGAGGGTAGATATTTAAAAAATATATGAGAATATCTGGTATGGATGTTAGACAGAATATATTGTTCCATAAGGTACAATAATTGGGCTAGACTGGATCAAATTTGTATTTCGTAGGAACATGTACATTTAATTAAAATCTCTGGCACACATCCAAAACCTGTTTCAGATCATACACCAGTAACAATTAAGATAATAATTTAGGGTAATGAAGTAAAAATGAGATGCTGCTGTTTTCCCACCTACCTGTTAAAAAGGGAATAATTTAAGGAATGGGTAGTGGAGATTATTTGGGACTAATCAGGGAAGATAGCACTTTTTTCAGATATTGAGCAGGATAAAATGAAAATGGAGTTAAAAATAAGGTAATAAAATAAAAGAGAATGAGATATGGGAAATAAGTAATTGTGAGAGGCTGACAAAGGTTAAAGTATAGCAGAATGAGCGGAATCTGACAGAAAAAAGAAGAGGAACAACTGTAGAGTGCGAAAGAAAAAATAAGGGAGTATTTGGTTCATATGCATGAGTTTAGAAAGGCTGCTGCTAAGTAAATATTTTTGATGATGACTATAGAGCACAAAAATTTTATCACAACAACTTAGGCAACAGAAAGTAGAAAGGTTAGTCGCCAAACTTAGGGAGCCTGTGATAAGAAAAATAACCATAGGTCCTTTAGAAGTATTAGAGATATGTTTCAAATTTTATGAACATTTGTATAAAGCAGAGTAATGTGTAAACCAAGAAAAAGCACACATGCAAATATTTATAGAATACTTAATTATGCCAAGGTTAGAGGACGATGAACAATTAATCACTAAGATAGGATGTGATGACATAAAAATGTTGATATATAATCAATAAACAGGGAAGTTTCCAGGAACAGATGGTATTCTAGTACAAGTTTGGAAGTTAGGAGGGGAAAAGTGATAAAGACCTTGAAGGTTTTGTTTAACAGCACTTTAAAACAACACCACACACAGATATCAAAATAACAAACAACACATAAAGCCAATGTACCACTTTATTCTCCTGGTACCTCAGCCTTTCACCTTGTTTGTTTAACGGTATTTTAAAAGGAGAAGAAGCGCCAACAGCTTGGAACAAAAGCTGCTGTGGCTGTGTTACCCAAAGTGGGTAACGACCTTCAGGCCAAGCTTCATATCAACCAATTTCCATAGTTTGTGTGTGTGTGTGTGTGGGGAGGGGGGGGGCAAACATTTGACAACATTAATAGAACAATGATGATCAAATGAATAAGCAAATACTATTATTGTTTGTGGATCTCAATGCAGAGAAAGCATTCAATATAGTCAATATAGCTGGGATTTTATGAGTAGGGCAATGGAAGCATTTGTATTCCCTGGATGAATAACAGGGGTCATAAGGTAAATATACGAAGGGTCAGAGGCAAGGATTAAACTGAGATGATTCCTCTCGGACAAGCTATGTTTGAACAGAGCAATCAGGCAGGGGTGTCCTCTTTCCCCTTTGTTATTTGCATTCTATTTAGAGCCATTGGCAAAGAAAATAAGATACTCACAAATTCAAGGATGTAAAGGTAAGGTAATCAAGAAAAGTAAGCTTTATTTGCAAGCAATATTATAAAATATATAATATAAAATAGTATTTGATAGAATCAGAAAAGGACATTTCTGTGTGGTAGAATATTTTAAGACAGTTTCCTGGCTTGTCAGGAAGTAAAATTAATGAAGATAAAACAAAGGTTGTACCGGCAGACTATGTAGCCATGCATACATTGGTTCAGCTATACCCATATTTATGGGGGCATGATTAGATGAAGTATTTAGGTGTATTGATTAAAAAAGATTATGTTACAGCAGCTACGGATTTGTGAGAAGAGACTACACAAAAGATAATTCAAAAACTGAGACACTGGAAACTCTTGAAAATGTTTTTAGCCCCTTTAGTTTTATACATAGGTCAGGCAGATTGTTATCAACCATAGGAGAAACTGAATGCACTAATTAATGAAGAGGTGAAATAATTAATTTGGGAGGGGAGTTGTTAAGTGGGATAGGTTGATCCTCCCATAGAACAAGGAGGTTTAGGATTACCTAATTTGTATTGATACTTTAGAGCTATGCAATTAATGCTGCTATACATAGTGCAAGCAGACAATTTTACTTTTTTTATTTATTCTTTGTTACCCAGGTTAGTCACACTAGGCTAGTGCCCTCTTTTCATGGGAAACATGAGGTGATATTTATACTACTACTGGAAATTTGGCCAGGGCATCAACAAACTTTCTCTACTATTTTCAATAGGTGCCTTGGGATCTTTTACATCCATCTGAGCTACCACCAACTAAAGCAGATAGGACCTTGGTTTAAAATCTAATCCAAAAGATCCCTCAGGAGTAAAGGATTGCCCTTATGCTGTACTAGAATTTCACAATTCAACCTGCTGGTATGGGAATAGAACCCAAAGTCAACTGCACCAAAGGCAAGTGTGCTGCCTCTTGTGCCACTGGCACTGATTATAGATTAAGATGGAAAAGGATGATGCTGGATTAGTTTATATATCTGAGAAATAATGAGAGAGTAGAATTTTGGATGCAGATCTTTAAGGAGAATAACAACAACCACACAGAATGTTATATTCATAAAGCTTCAAAAAGTATTCTAAGAATTAAGCCAACATGGGAATAGATAAAGGAGATTTTGCTAATAGGGATTATTGCAAGTAGGGCTATAGCAAATTGGCAAGAGGGGTATTGAAATCTGCTGTGGAAAATGACCAAAGAACCAAGCTATGGTGGCAAATAACTAAAGAAGAAAAGGTAATCGAGTGAGATGAAGCCAAGCAGAAGTTTGGACTGCAGGATAGAGACTCCCTTCTGTACCAGGGTTTATATCCTATTGTCAAAGTATAGGATAACAGAAAGGGATAAGAGAGTTTTGAGTGGAGTCTAGAACAAAAGCTGCTGTTAAAAAAGAGATAATTAAAAGTGGATATAAAATTCTGAATGATAGTTATAATAATCAATCACAGGAGGTTAGAAAACATTAGGAAGAGAGAGACTGGAAAGGCAATTTAGAAAGGAACAATGGGGGAACATCTGTATGTCTCCCAGGTATGCAACAAAGCCCTGAAGGTTTGTGACTTTTGTTTGGAGGTGTTTGCATTGCTATTGTTATACCCCATACAGACTTCAGAGACATTTCCTCTTGTAGATGCAAAGGATGGAGGTATGACGGAAAAGAGAGATGTAACTGGGTACATGTTTTTGGAAGCATAGTGAGTTGACTGAGTTTAAAAATTCCATGCAGAGAACTCTGTTAGAAACACTAGGTGAGCAAACAGCTGTAACTAAGGAAATGATTCTTTTGAACTAGGACACGGTTTGGCCTATAGTAAAACCTTACTAAGTTAAATGGTATTGGCTGCCAAAAAACAATTACTAGAAAATCGAAATCAAAATCTAAACCACCTGTACTTGAATTACTGAATATTATAAAGGAGATAAAAGCACTTTAGGTAGAATCTTTAGAAAAGGTAAGGAGTACACTATCTCTTCTATTATAAAAGTTATTACTTTATTAATAGATCAGTCATATGTTGCAAAATGGAAAGATTACTGGGAGTTAATTAGTATGCACTTCATGAAATTCTCCTTAACGCATAAAAATATGATTGTAAATAACTCCATGTTATGGTTATTAAAGGAATTTTGTACTTCACCTATTACACCTAAACATATAGTTAGTTACCCATTAAACATTATTACTAGCTATTGTAACTTTATACTTATGCATCCTAAATATAGGGAATGGAATTTTATTATATTCCCTATAATGTATACTCAGGGTATGCTTTTGTCATCTACTTCTGAAGGAACTCATTTAGCTATAGATAATGATCTAAAATACTGGTATCAGTTGATATCTGATAATAAAGTTAAAAATCTAGATTTCTTAAAACAAGAATTTGATCTAAGAGAAACTTGCTGGTTAGAGGTTCAGACCTTTAGACAACATCTCATTGATAAAATAGATCTAATGTCTATAACAGTTAAAGAATCTATTCCAACACTGATTGATTACTTGATATTAAATTTACAACATAAAGTCTCTGATAAAGGTAAGCTTTCATACATACATAAAATTATCAGACAAGAAACTTTTTACAGTGTAGATACCTATTGGAATTATTTCACTTCCAGTAATGGTGACTCACCAACTCAACAAGATAAACAATATATATTGGAATCTGCCTATAAAACTACGTCTTCCATTGTCTGGAGACTTTTTACATGGAAATTTTTACATAGATCTTTCTATACACCTTTGATGATGAATAAAATAAATAAATAATAAAGATAATCTATGTAAAAGATGTAATGTAGAAATTAATGCTGATTGGGCTCATATGTTTTATGACTGTATAAAATTGAAAGAATATTGGAAGTCAATTAATGAATTTTTGCAGGCTCTTTTTACAGATAATTTCATTATTTCTAAATCTCTTATATTATTTAACACACGGTACCTCAAAGTGTTAAAAAGGTTAAGCTTCCCTTGTTATGGTCTATTCTAGCAGTGGCTAGGAAAATAATAACCAGAAATTGAATTTCAGATACACCTCCTTCGTTCAATGAATTTAAAAATGTTATGAATATAGTGTGCCATATGGAAATGAACACAATAAAGTCTAGAACTACTAGAAAAACATCTTATTATATTGTATGGGATAATTTACAAAACTTGTTAAAAAAATCTTAACTTCAATAGCATGGTATTTTAGTTTAATTAATTGACCTGATTGTAGTGGATGTCTTTGTAAATACTTTGGTTGTTTTGTTGAATGTTATAATCACATCTATTTTAATTACTTGTATAAAATTGTTATGACATTTTTCTTGTATGTTAAAACAATAAACTTGTTTTAAAAAAAAAGAAAAGGTAAGGAGTCAATTATATAGAAATAAATGGAATTTGTGGGAACAAAACCTATAAAATAATGTTCAAGAGGAAGAGGAGTGAGCTTTAAAGGAAGACAGGACATGAACAATCTGTGTAATGTTGTAGAGAATAAAAATTATTAAAAAGAAGAAAACACATATAATGTACAATGCATGCATATGAAAAATGTTAATATGGTTTGTTTTGTTGTCTGTTGATGTCTGTGTCTTATGTCTTAAGTGGTAATTTAATAAATATGTTTTTAAAAGTCCACACTGTAGGAGAAAGTGATTCTACTGACAGATACATAACTCAAGCATCAGGTCTTCTCTGAGGTGGAGTTAAAGGAACTGTCTCACCACTTTGAGGAAAGAGAAACAAGGCTATCTGAGCCAAAGATGATATAATGAGGTTCAGAGAAAACTTTTCCTTTGAAGCTTTTATCAGAACCTTTTTAAACCAGAGTGATTTGAAGGACACATGAAGTCATTTGTCTCTCCAAGTTCTCAACACAGCACTAAAAGCTTTAGTTCAGAACTTTGGAAACAGAGCATTTTGTGTGGGTACGAACACTTCCTTGTGTGCTACTCCAAGGAGGAAGTCTGGTTTTGGAAAACATAAGGATTATGTTGCCACTTAAGGATCCACATGAATTGGTCAGCTGGGAATACCTGCTAAACACTGTCCATATCTGAAAGGTGAAATGCCTGTAACTTAGAAATTAATGGACACTAGTTTGCATAACTTTATGGCTAACATGCATAAAGACAAAATAACCTTTGCAACTTGCCACTTTTATGTATAAAAACTACAGTTGCACTCTCCATGTTATTTTACAAGATCTCTACAGGTCGGCATTTTCGGAATGCATTTAATGTTAGGAGCTGCAGGCATTTTTTAGGGGGGGGGCTGAATTATATTTTCATTTGTCATGGACACCAAGTTCCTTGGGCTACCAGATACCCCAAATGTGCAGTCCATGAAAGTCTGATAGAACAGTAGTCATAATCTGGGCTGTCTGAAGAGGCAATAAACACTTGCCTGAGCTCAGGAGAGCAAAATGCATTTTAAATATTTTACTAAGGCCAAGATCAGACTTGTCTGTCCCTATATGCCCACTCAGTCTTCTCAGAGTGTTCACAGGAAAAGTTGAAATTTTATGCTTTAAAGCCCTGCATTCTGAATTATCATCACAATGTCAAATGACTTTTAATTATTCCTTTTTAATAGCACATGTCAATGAGCATCTACTGTTGCTAAGATTTTCACAGACAAACAGTTTTGAGATGCTGTCCAGACAGTGTCTTACATCTTTTGGTAGGTGGGGCATGCATTCTGCCGTGTAGAATCAAACAGTCCTTCTCTGCAATTGTACCAGATCAGCTTTTTCAGCCATGACCCAGATCAGAAACAGATTGTTCTGTGCAATGGCATCACATTTGATTTCTTTGAAATGGACCAGACTGGATTTCTTGCACTGATCATTAGTAATAATATAACACAACACAAACTACCTAGCAGAAGACTTGCAGAATGTCTGCTCTGCATAACTATTGCAGTCACCTTAAAGCAAACAATTTTCTGTCTTTTCCCCCTACTCTTCAGGATTCCAAGGCTGACTTTAAAACTTCATCTGTATTTCCTTCCACTTGCGATTACTATAATTGTTTCCAATTATCAGTCATCCCTTCTGTAAAAGTGCTTCACCTTATCTAGCCTAAACTGTATTCAGGATCAGTTATAGTAACTTAAGTTATCACCTGCTCACTGATGAGCACTCACAAATTTGTTACTCATGATCATCAGGAATTTAAAGGGGCACCCCCCACGCCATGGGGGAGGGATCTGCCCACACACTCTAAATGTACTAACTCTGTGGTCACATTACCTCATAGAACATATATTTAAGAGATAACCTTTGCATATCCATGTCCTTTGAACTAAAATACACTGATAAGTGCTCTGCTGTGAGCAACTTAGCCAGAGCAGCTGGAATATGACCATGTAAAAGGTATCCCTGCATTCTCAAGCTGGTCATGTACCATCCTCAGTGTCTTATTCTTCTTTTATTTAGCATATCCCCGCCCCCATAATATCCAACAAGTGCTTATTTAATCATACTGGGACCCTCAGCTGTCCACTTTTCAAGAGGAAGAAAGTTCAAATATCAGAGCTCCTCCTTATAAGGCATGCCTTCTCTGCCACTCAATGTCATACTCACTTTCTGCACTCACTCCAGTATCATGATACCCTTCTTCCTATAAGGCCTCCAGAATGGCAACAAATACTCCTATAGGGGCTTAGCAGTTTCTTACAAAGGAGCAGTATTACCTTCCTGCCATTGCATTCTAATTCCCAAGTATGTCCAATAGTATTTGATTTGCCTCTGCTGTTACCCTTTCACATCATGTCTGTTAGTCTGCTGTTACCCTTTCACAACATGTCTGGTGGTCTGCTGTTACCCTTTCATAACATGTCTGATCATCTGCTGTTACCCTTTTGCAATGTATCAGGTGGTCTGCTGTTATCCTTTCACAATGTGTCTGGTGGTCTGCTGTTACCCTTTCACAATGTGTCTGGTGGTTTAGGCTTTTTGTAAGGATGCTTGTAGGCCCTTTTCATGTGTCACCTTTGCAGTCTAACACCACCCTATGTATATACTTCCCCTGCATTGTCCTTCCCCAAAGTGACAGGGCTAAACTTAATATATCATCTGTTAGACTATGTGCCTAGTGTCCTAATGCCCTCTCATGCTTGTTGTTATCAGTCTACATATCCCTTTCTTGGTTTTACCTGAAAAGATAATGATATAGTTTTCAATGCTCTATTTTTGGCCTAAAACAAACACATTGAATAGGGCTTGACCCAAGGCCAATCCATGTAGTGTCACTTGTCATTTTCTCACCATCATGTATACTACTGCTGACAATTACATCTTGAATCCTGTTTTTAACTATGTTTGCACCTATCTATAGTTTGCTAACCACTCCAATTCCCTTCATCTTTGTAAGAAGTCTGTCTAATGGGCCAGAGTAAATATCTAAAATGTTAGTATCACCTGCTTGTTAGAAAAGTAGAAAATACAGCCAACTGATAATTTATTTAATAATAAAATACCTTTATTGAACATTTTAAACAAGCTTATAATGAAACAGCATTGTGTTACACATCATACACTTTTTTCTAAACAAAGAAAAGAAGAATATCAAATAGCTAACACCTATTTCAACATTTCCCTATTATATATCAAATAACTAACACCCATTTCAACATTTCACCATTAGATATCAAATAACGAACACCCATTCAACATTTCACCATTAGATATCAAATAACTAACACCCATATCAACATTTCACCATTATATATCAAATAACTAACACCCATTTCAACATTTCACCATTAGATATCAAATAACTAACACCCATTCAACATTTCACCATTAGATATCAAATAACGAAAACCCATTCAACATTTCACCATTATATATCAAATAACTAACACCCATTTCAACATTTCACCATTATATATCAAATAACTAACACCCATTTCAACATTTCACCATTAGATATCAAATAACTAACACCCATTTCAACATTTCACCATTATATATCAAATAACTAACACCCATTCAACATTTCACCATTAGATATCAAATAACTAACACCCATTTCAACATTTCACCATTAGATATCAAATAACTAACACCCATTCAACATTTCACCATTAGATATCAAATAACTAACACCCATTCAACATTTCACCACTAGATATCAAATAACTAACACCCATTTCAACATTGCACCATTATATATCAAATAACTAACACCCATTTCAACATTTCACCATTAGATATCAAATAACTAACATCCATTCAACATTTCACCATTAGATATCAAATAACTAACACCTATTTCAACATTTCACCATTATATATCAAATAACTAACACCCATTCAACATTTCACCATTAGATATCAAATAACTAACACCCATTCAACATTTCACCATTAGATATCAAATAACTAACACCCATTCAACATTTCACCATTAGATATCAAATAATTAACACCCATTTCAATATTTCACCATTAGATATCAAATAACTAACACCCATTTCAACATTTCACCATTACATATCAAATAACTAACACCCAAACCACATTTCACCATTAGATATCAAACAACTAACACCCATTTCAACATTTCACCATTAGATATCAAATAACTAACACCCATTCAACATTTCACCATTAGATATCAAATAACTAACACCCATTTCAACATTTCACCATTAGATATCAAATAACTAACACTCATTTCAACATTTCACCATTAGATATAAAATAGCTAACACCCATTTCAACATTTCACCATTAGATATCAAATAGCTAACACCCATTTCAACATTTCACCATTAGATATCAAGTAACTAAAACCCATTTCAACATTTCACCATTAGATATCAAA
The DNA here is from genome assembly GCF_019279795.1 of Protopterus annectens. NCBI lineage: Eukaryota > Metazoa > Chordata > Ceratodontiformes > Protopteridae > Protopterus > Protopterus annectens. Next base: position 54,421,259 of record NC_056747.1, on the reverse strand, counting down.
TAACTAACACCCATTTCAACATTTCACCATTAGATATCAAATAGCTAACACCCATTTCAACATTTCACCATTAGATATCAAGTAACTAACACCCATTTCAACATTTCACCATTAGATATCAAATAACTAACACCCATTTCAACATTTCACCATTAGATATCAAATAACTAACACCCATTTCAACATTTCACCATTAGATATCAAATAACTAACACCCATTCAACATTTCACCATTAGATATCAAATACCTAACACCCATTTCAACATTTCACCGTTAGATATCAAATAACTAACACCCATTTCAACATTTCACCATTAGATATCAAATAACTAACACCCATTCAACATTTCACCATTAGATATCAAATAACTAACACCCATTTCAACATTTCACCATTAGATATCAAACAGCTAACACCCATTTCAACATTTCACCATTAGATATCAAATAGCTAACACCCATTTCAACATTTCACCATTAGATATCAAATTACTAACACCCATCTCAACATTTCACCATTAGATATCAAATAGCTAATACCCATTTCAACATTTCACCATTAGATATCAAATAGCTAACACCCATTTCAACATTTCACCATTAGATATCAAATAGCTAACACCCATTTCAACATTTCACCATTTGATATCAAGTAACTAACACCCATTTCAACATTTCACCATTAGATATCAAATAACTAACACCCATTTCAACATTTCACCATTAGATATCAAATAACTAACACCCATTCAACATTTCACCATTATGTATCAAATAACTAACACCCATTTCAACATTTTACCATTAGATATCAAATAGCTAACACCCATTTCAACATTTCACCATTAGATATCAAATAACTAACACCCATTCAAGATTTCACCATTAGATATCAAATAACTAACACCCATTTCAACATTTCACCATTATATATCAAATAACTAACACCCATTTCAACATTTCACCATTAGATATCAAATAACTAACACCCATTCAACATTTCACCATTAGATATCAAATAACTAACACCCATTTCAACATTTCACCATTAGATATACAATAACTAACACCCATTTCAACATTTCACCATTAGATATCAAATAGCTAACACCCATTTCAACATTTCACCATTAGATATCAAATAGCTAACACCCATTTCAACATTTCACCATTAGATATCAAGTAACTAACACTCATTTCAACATTTCACCATTAGATATCAAATAACTAACACCCATTCAACATTTCACCATTAGATATCAAATAACTAACACCCATTTCAACATTTCACCATTAGAAATCAAATAGCTAATACCCATTTCAACATTTCACCATTAGATATCAAGTAACTAACACCCATTACAACATTTCACCATTAGATATCAAGTAACTAACACCCATTTCAACATTTCACCATTAGATATCAAATAGCTAACACCCATTTCAACATTTCACCATTAGATATCAAATAACTAACACCCATTTCAACATTTCACCATTAGATATCAAATAACTAACACCCATTTCAACATTTCACCATTAGATATCAAATAACTAACACCCATTAAACATTTCACCATTAGATATCAAATAGCTAACACCCATTTCAACATTTCACCATTAGATATCAAATAGCTAACACCCATTTCAACATTTCACCATTAGATATCAAATAACTAACACCCATTTCAACATTGTACCATTAGATATCAAATAACTAACACCCATTTCAACATTTCACCATTAGATATCAAATAACTAACACCCATTTCAACATTTCACCATTATATATCAAATAGCTAACACCCATTTCAACATTTCACCATTAGATATCAAATAACTAACACCCATTCAACATTTCACCATTAGATATCAAATAACTAACACCCATTTCAACATTTCACCATTAGATATCAAATAACTAACACCCATTTCAACATTTCACCATTAGATATCAAATAACTAACACCCATTTCAACATTTCACCATTATATATCAAATAACTAACACCCATTTCAACATTTCACCATTAGATATCAAATAACTAACACCCATTCAACATTTCACCATTAGATATCAAATAACTAACACCCATTTCAACATTTCACCATTAGATATCAAATAACTAACACCCATTTCAACATTTCACCATTAGATATCAAATAGCTAACACCCATTTCAACATTTCACCATTAGATATCAAATAGCTAACACCCATTTCAACATTTCACCATTAGATATCAAGTAACTAACACTCATTTCAACATTTCACCATTAGATATCAAATAACTAACACCCATTCAACATTTCACCATTAGATATCAAATAACTAACACCCATTTCAACATTTCACCATTAGAAATCAAATAGCTAATACCCATTTCAACATTTCACCATTAGATATCAAGTAACTAACACCCATTACAACATTTCACCATTAGATATCAAGTAACTAACACCCATTTCAACATTTCACCATTAGATATCAAATAGCTAACACCCATTTCAACATTTCACCATTAGATATCAAATAACTAACACCCATTTCAACATTTCACCATTAGATATCAAATAACTAACACCCATTTCAACATTTCACCATTAGATATCAAATAACTAACACCCATTAAACATTTCACCATTAGATATCAAATAGCTAACACCCATTTCAACATTTCACCATTAGATATCAAATAGCTAACACCCATTTCAACATTTCACAATTAGATATCAAATAACTAACACCCATTTCAACACTGTACCATTAGATATCAAATAACTAACACCCATTTCAACATTTCACCATTAGATATCAAATAACTAACACCCATTTCAACATTTCACCATTATATATCAAATAGCTAACACCCATTTCAACATTTCACCATTATATATCAAATAGCTAACACCCATTTCAACATTTCACCATTAGATATCAAGTAACTAACACCCATTTCAACATTTCACCATTATATATCAAATAACTAACACCCATTCAACATTTCACCATTAGATATCAAATAACTAACACCCATTTCAACATTTCACCATTAGATATCATTTGACTAACACCCATTTCAACATTTCACCATTAGATATCAAATAGCTAACACCCATTTCAACATTTCACCATTAGATATCAAATAACTAACACCCATTCAACATTTCACCATTAGATATCAAATAACTAACACCCATTCAACATTTCACCATTAGATATCAAATAACTAACACCCATTTCAACATTTCACCATTAGATATCAAGTAACTAACACCCATTTCAACATTTCACCATTAGATATCAAATAACTAACACCCATTCAACATTTCACCATTAGATAATCAAATAACTAACACCAATTTCAACATTTCACCATTAGATATCAAATAGCTAACACCCATTTCAACATTTCACCATTAGATATCAAGTAACTAACACCCATTTCAACATTTCACCATTAGATATCAAATAGCTAACACCCATTTCAACATTTCACCATTAGCTATCAAGTAACTAACACCCATTTCAACATTTCACTATTAGATAGCAAATAACTAACACCCATTTCAACATTTCACCATTAGATATCAAATAACTAACACCCATTTCAACATTTCACCATTAGATATCAAATAACTAACACCCATTTCAACATTTCACCATTAGATATCAAATAAGTAACACCCATTAAACATTTCACCATTAGATATCAAATAGCTAACACCCATTTCAACATTTCACCATTAGATATCAAATAGCTAACACCCATTTCAACATTTCACCATTAGATATCAAATAACTAACACCCATTTCAACATTGTACCATTAGATATCAAATAACTAACACCCATTTCAACATTTCACCATTAGATATCAAATAACTAACACCCATTTCAACATTTCACCATTATATATCAAATAGCTAACACCCATTTCAACATTTCACCATTAGATATCAAATAACTAACACCCATTCAACATTTCACCATTAGATATCAAATAACTATCACCCATTTCAACATTTCACCATTAGATATCAAATAACTAACACCCATTTCAACATTTCACCATTAGATATCAAATAACTAACACCCATTTCAACATTTCACCATTATATATCAAATAACTAACACCCATTTCAACATTTCACCATTAGATATCAAATAACTAACACCCATTTCAACATTTCACCATTAGATATCAAATAACTAACACCCATTTCAACATTTCACCATTAGATATCAAATAGCTAACACCCATTTCAACATTTCACCATTAGATATCAAATAGCTAACACCCATTTCAACATTTCACCATTAGATATCAAGTAACTAACACTCATTTCAACATTTCACCATTAGATATCAAATAACTAACACCCATTCAACATTTCACCATTAGATATCAAATAACTAACACCCATTTCAACATTTCACCATTAGAAATCAAATAGCTAATACCCATTTCAACATTTCACCATTAGATATCAAGTAACTAACACCCATTACAACATTTCACCATTAGATATCAAGTAACTAACACCCATTTCATTATTTCACCATTAGATATCAAATAGCTAACACCCATTTCAACATTTCACCATTAGATATCAAATAACTAACACCCATTTCAACATTTCACCATTAGATATCAAATAACTAACACCCATTTCAACATTTCACCATTAGATATCAAATAACTAACACCCATTAAACATTTCACCATTAGATATCAAATAGCTAACACCCATTTCAACATTTCACCATTAGATATCAAATAGCTAACACCCATTTCAACATTTCACCATTAGATATCAAATAACTAACACCCATTTCAACATTGTACCATTAGATATCAAATAACTAACACCCATTTCAACATTTCACCATTAGATATCAAATAACTAACACCCATTTCAACATTTCACCATTATATATCAAATAGCTAACACCCATTTCAACATTTCACCATTATATATCAAATAGCTAACACCCATTTCAACATTTCACCATTAGATATCAAGTAACTAACACCCATTTCAACATTTCACCATTATATATCAAATAACTAACACCCATTCAACATTTCACCATTAGATATCAAATAACTAACACCCATTTCAACATTTCACCATTAGATATCATTTGACTAACACCCATTTCAACATTTCACCATTAGATATCAAATAGCTAACACCCATTTCAACATTTCACCATTAGATATCAAATAACTAACACCCATTCAACATTTCACCATTAGATATCAAATAACTAACACCCATTTCAACATTTCACCATTATATATCAAATAACTAACACCCATTTCAACATTTCACCATTTGATATCAAATAACTAACACCCATTCAACATTTCACCATTAGATATCAAATAACTAACACCCATTTCAACATTTCACCATTAGATATCAAGTAACTAACACCCATTTCAACATTTCACCATTAGATATCAAATAACTAACACCCATTCAACATTTCACCATTAGATAATCAAATAACTAACACCAATTTCAACATTTCACCATTAGATATCAAATAGCTAACACCCATTTCAACATTTCACCATTAGATATCAAGTAACTAACACCCATTTCAACATTTCACCATTAGATATCAAATAGCTAACACCCATTTCAACATTTCACCATTAGCTATCAAGTAACTAACACCCATTTCAACATTTCACTATTAGATAGCAAATAACTAACACCCATTTCAACATTTCACCATTAGATATCAAATAACTAACACCCATTTCAACATTTCACCATTAGATATCAAATTGCTAACACCCATTTTAACATTTCACCATTAGATATCAAGTAACTAACACCCATTTCAACATTTCAACATTAGATATCAAGTAACTAACACCCATTTCAACATTTCACCATTAGATATAAAAAAAAATAGTAGCATCACATTGATTTAGCTGTTTTACTGACATTACCATTTTTGCAGCTTACGTTCAGTAGGTCTATCTGGTTAACAAATATATTAAAAAAACAAACTCTTTTAGATTAGTAAGAACATTAACCTCCATTTGAGCTTTTGCTAACTCCCACCATGTTAAGCAGATGGGTCCTCAGTTTAACATCTCAAAGGATGGCTCACATAGGAGTGCAGCACGTCCGTAGGTTGCACTGCTGCGGCACTTATGAAAAATGAATCCAGGCAGCGCATTTTGCGAGAGAACTCTGCCAGCTTCTAATATTCAAGAAAGGGTGCTACCTCTTGACACAATGAAATTAGGAATTACTTTGTTCCTTTAAATTATGAATTCTTTCAACCCATACTGTTCTTCTCAAAAGCAATATGACTAAAGATATTTGACTTCTGCTCTTCAATACCTAAAGACATTGCTGGAAAAATATAACTGTATTTTCTGTATTTATTCTATGGAAGTAAAGTATAGCCTAATAGCTTCACTTTATGACCTGAATATGTCATGACTGCATGCAGATTTGCACATATTAACAAGCAACACAGACAACTGTCAAATTCTTCACCAATCTACATTAAAATGTTTTATGCTGAGGCTGTAAAAAATCATGGCCAAAGCCTCCTAGATGCATAAGGACTAGGTCTTATTGAAAATCCAGCATCACATCATCTTCAGGCACACATTCAGCAAAGAGTCACCAAATATTAAATTATCTCAAATTCATTACACCAGTCCATTCTGCAAATAGAAATGTTTTAATGGTTGGTGACTCTATAGTTAGGCATCCTGATTCACCTCTTCCTAAGATGGGCAAAAAAGGTTAGCAGTAAGTTGTCATTCAAGTGCCAGGATCTCTGATATCTTAAGGTTAAGACCCTTTCAACTAGCAAATATGACTATAACATGGTGGTGTCCTATGTAAGGATGAACAACTTAAGGCACAACATGTTTACAAATGCAGGCAATGCCCTTCTTATGAGTACAATTCTTCCTTCTCCAAGAATGAATCCTAGATATAAAGAAAAGAAAATTGGCTTTAACAATTGGCTAAATACATGGGGTCATTCTAGATGGATCCAGTCAAGGGCTTAGATGCATGACAGTCCTAAGGCCTGCTCCTCTCCTTCCTGGAATTCCACATACTGGCTAAAGCCTTTGCTGCCCTCATTTCTTGTCTATCATCTCTTTTAGTCAGAGTCCAGCTGATGGTACATCCCAACACAACTAACATATAAAACGCAAAACATAAGGTGACTCTGCTCAATGCCAGATGTCTCAACAACAAACTGCCTGGCTTTGAGTCTCTCCTGCATTTGGAATATACTCATATATGTTTAATTACAGAAACTTGGTTTAAATATCCAGACAGCACTGCCACCATATCTGGGTTTCTAACCTACTATGTCTTCTGCCTGATGGCAAGTGCAGTGGCATCTCCATATCTGTTATGGACCATATCACTTCTATGCAGATTCTCAGAGACCCATAAATGGAACTCACTGAACTCCAAGACTCAACTAAATGAAACCAGCTTTCAGTTTATAGCCTGTTAGAGAACACTATGTCCCCTGCAAATCATGCATGATTCCTAAGTGTACTTTATGAAATCCCTATAACCAAGAATGCAATTATTTTAGAAGATTTAACTACCCCTCACCTAACTGAAGAAATTATATCACCAATGTAGGATATGCTCAAAACTTTTTAGATTTAATAATGAAAAACTCCCTGGAACAGATTGTTAACTAACCCACTGGTGAATGTACTTTTCTTAGCATTTTTGTTTGCTATTACCCTGGTTTTTTCTCCAACTAAGTCAGACAATAAATTAGTTACCTTCCCTTTCCAGGGCTCTAAAGCCAATAAAACCAGAATCTCATAATTTAAGAATTTCAAATACACTAATCTCATGATGACATTTTAAAATTCACTTACAGCAGCATCACACCAGATGTTGCTGTGGCAGGCAGCTTCACAGAGGAATTCCATACCCAAACACAAATCAGATCTAAATATAATGGGAAATGTAAAAACACAACACCCTGGTGGTCCAACAGCATAAATAAAATTTACAATAAAATAAAAAAATCCCAAATATAAAGACCCTCATATTAAGGATAACATCAGAAAATTAACTAAAAACTTGAAAAATACTATTAGGTCTACTAAAGAAGCTTTTGAACCTAGGTTAGGATCTGAAGCTACACACAATCCAGAGAACTCTGAAGAAGTCATTTGTACTTTTCAGGAAGAAAGTACATAGTTATTAGGTTATTAAAGTTTCTTCAAGCTTCAGAGCTGCCTTGTTTGTTTCTTTGTTTTTTTTTTTTTTTGGTTTATAGCGTTCACTATGTTGTATTTACATACTATAACTGACCTAATATTAAAAAAATCTTATCAAGCTTGGGCCACAACAGTTTGGCCTTGTCAAAAGAGTCAGCTTAACTTTTTTTGGATGGGTAACAAGACTGTTGACAGTAGTCCTGCTGCCCACACAAAGTACCTTGACCTGGTAAAGGTGTTTGGCGCCAACCCATGCTAGCATAGTTAATAAGCTTAACACATTACAAATAGATCCTTATACAGTCTGACAGAAAGCAAACTGCATAAAAGACAAAACCCACACAGTCCACGTAGCTGGTAACTCCTCAGATGGTATGAATGTAACTAGTGGAGTCTGGTAGGGCTCAGTGCCGGGACCTCTTTTGTTTGGTATTTACTTTTCTAATCTCCAGACCACCAGACCATACACCAAGACCCCTGGCTAATGAAGTCTGCTGATAAATGTAAACTGCAAGTCATTGTCAAGTCCCCTTCTGACATCAAAGCTGTTTT
>NC_056747.1:54367461-54407461 GCF_019279795.1 Protopterus annectens | reverse complement strand
ATTTAAACCTCACAGATAAACTGCTGCATATTAGAAAAAAAACAATATTTGAAAGTACATTGACTTGAAAAGAGATATTAATTTTCCTGTTTTTAAAGTCTTATATCAGCTGTATTTCACTTATTGGTCAAAATGTGTCAACAATGTCTGCATAGGTTTCTCTTCAATATTTCTAATACACAGTGCTTTATAAGTATTAAATTTGAAGTTGCTGCAACATTTAATTGTTTAACAAAAAGTGTAGTTTATGCTATAAAATCTGGGTGTAATAAATTTTATATAAGGCAAACAAAAAGAATGTTTAAGGTAAGATTACTGGAACATTTAAGGGACATTAGATCAAATAACGAGGAAAGTCCCATAGCCCAGCATTTTAAATTATATCATGACAGTGTTCTGAAAGATTTAACAGCTACAGTGTTGCAACAAATACAGGTAGAAAATAAGGATCATAAGAGAAATATGTTATTGTATAAGGAGACTGCGTTTATTTTAAAGTTTGGGACTTTGATCCCATATGATTTAAATGCAGATTGTTGTTGGAAATGTGTTCTATAGCTTTAAAAAGCATGTTTTTAAGTTAAATATGTATTTAAATAATTAATTGTTTAATTAGATAATTGATGAATTGTTTTATTTGATATAATGGGTATAAAAAGTGAATTAGTATTATTTGGAATTCACTCCTTGAAGGCTAAACATTAGCCGAGGCGCTAGAGTGTTTTGTAATAAAACAGAGGATTTATTTGACTACAGTTGGTTATTTTACACTGATCTTCTTTTGTTGTATGGTGGTAATTAAATTCCAAGTCTTAACTTCTATTCTTCAGGTCTTTATGATGTTATAAAAAGACAAAAGTTAAATAAATGATACATTTCTTTTTTCTAAGATTATAGAATTCCTGAACATTTATTTCAGTTCTGCTTTTTTCTCCTCTTCATGAAAAATAAAATTAAATATCTTTTCTTGCTTCTACACCTGCGATATGCAAGAATACTACATACAGTATATTTACTGGTTTCTTGGCTTGTCTACTCACAGTGCAGGCTATGCTGACTTATCGGATCCAAGTCTTCATGTTTTTGTCTAATTTGACTTTTAGTTACAGAATTTCAAGTGGTTATAGATGAAGGATTTCATTCCATGGAAGGCTATACTTTTTTTCCAGATATATGAAGTCTTAAAACTAAGTACATTTCTTCAGTAATATACATACATTTTTTGGGTTCTTTTGAGCATTTCTTCCCTTATGACAGCAGGTGGTGTCTGGATGGCATATAAATGAAACAGGGACTCTGAGGACATGATCTGTTTCCTGTGAGATCTATATTCAAACTGAAATCTGACTAATCAAGTATAGCACAAGACAAGCAATTTCCTCTTTCTATCCCATTAGAATTTAAGATGTATATGTCATATTGTACAGGGAAGACTAAGAACACAGCTAACAAATTCAGGACTGCTGATATTAGTATCAAGTTTAATGCAAGTATCCAGCCAGCTACCAACACAAAACACATCATTTTCTGCAGCCTATGACTACTAGTCTAAGGACCATAGTGCACACTGTGTTCCAAAAAGAAGGTATTTATGCCAAATGAATCAATTCTGAAGTGACTATAGCATCATATGCAGGGAAGTTAGACTTGAAGGACAGCTAATGTTTTTTGAAATACTGACTGGATAATCAGCTTGGCAGTCACCACTAACATATCAGTGAAGTTTATTTTTGCTGTCCAAACTAAATGTTAATAAATGATGCACAAGAATTAGCAGGGTTGTAAAACATAAGGCTCAGGTTTTACTTTTCTTAGTATATGATGTTTTTTTGTTGGCAGTAAAGAATCCACTTAGAATGTCAGGGAAAAGAATATTTATTAGGGAATGGGAACATGTTTTTCAATGGAAATGTTGTCAGTTTCACTATTATCAGACCAGAAACATTCAGGTACACTAATAGCAAATATTGCTGTTTCAGTTATGATTTTTATTGTGTGACTAATAAGGTCAGTAGGAGTTTCTTTTATTATGAAGGGCCAGAAATGTGGAAGCATGGTGGTTGTTCTGGGTTTCTGTTTGCAAGTTATCATAAGCCATAGAATGCTGTAGCTGGAGTGAGGGAACATTTTTTCCAGTGGAGTTTGATTCATGGCTGTGCAATCACAGAGTTAATATATTTTATTAAGGCCAATGTGTGATCAAAGCCTTTCATGCATGGGGTGCATAGTGTATTGTCCTTGTGATGATGTGAGCTGGTTCTATAGCTTCCAGATAGTGCAACAGATCTTAGCAAAGCTCTTAGTGTGTATTGTACCAGAGTCAGGTGATCAAATGTGATATCATTCTATAGCCAGCACTGAGAGGATGGAACTCACACAGTAGTTTGTTTTGTTTTCTTTGGAACCTGATATAAAGATCTATGTCAGTTATCACACTCAGTTCAGTTGAGTTCAGTTCATTTCAGTTTGGTTGGAAGCTTGTCACCTTGCCTTATGGAAGTAAACATCTCAGCATTTCATCTTACCTTGCTGAATTAATTAAGATAGCTAGGGAACAGTTATTTTTTAGATAGTCAGGAAATACAGCAAGATTAAAGCATAATTTTTCTGCATCTGTGTTACTCTGTCCAACTCTGTTATTTTTATTTCTCCTTTATTTCTCCTGTAATTGAAATTCTGGTGTTTATTATACTTAGATATTTAGTATTCTCATGTTTTCTACTTTGATTATTTATTATTAAATACTTTTATACCTTTCATTGTAACTGGTCTTTTAGAGAATACTTTTAACATCTTGAGAGTACTTGTGCTTATTTTATTGATGTTGTGGCCACTACGAAAAACCTTGCTGCTTTAGTTACACTCTACCATTTATATTAGTATTGATTTTATTCAGTATAGTTGGATATCCTTGTAAGAGCCTTAGAGTGGATAACTGGTGGCAGTGTGGTTACCTTATACTCTGGGCAGAAGGGGCACAGTTAGTAAGTCTGTGTCAGCCTTCCCCAGGAGTGTGTGTGAAAATCAAATACTCAGGTGTGGGTGTGTCACCTACTTGAACCTGGGACACAGTGCTCCAAAGTGAGTATTGTTTGGGATCTGGAAAGACAGAGAGGCCAGTCCCAGGTCTTGAGCATGTTCCTTATGTGCTCTTGGGGAGAACTGTGCTTGATGCAGAGAGCCGCATTTGAAAATACTGTGTAATTCCATTCCTGTTTTTAGTGACCGTCTCTCACCAGTGACAGTGGTGAGCATTCAGGCTCCTTGATTACTGGCCCATGGTAGAGAGGCCATCACAGTCCTAGACAAAAAAAATGGTTCTACTGTGTTTGGTATAGCAGTGCTGAAGTTTAGATGTTCATAGCCATGATTTTTGTGTTTTGTCTGTTCTAGTTTATTAACATGTGTATATGACTAACCAGTTTAAATTAAATGAATTCCACAGCAGAAAAAATGCATACTACAGTATATCACAACAGGGTTTTGCCATCGACTCCCCGAGCACTCTATGATACTTTTTTTTAAGTAAACATAAGCTCCTCCTCCTCCAACCAACCAGAGTTAACTACAAAACTTTACTTCTGCTGTTTATAAAACTGAAAGAAATGTAGTGAGTAAACAGAAACAACTAAAGGGTTCCTATTAGATTGCCGAAACTCCATTTACATGAATACGAAATCATCAACACGTATTGTGCGAAATACGTAATCGTCGACCGTGCAAAACCATGAAATTTGAAATGTCGAAGTGTTTTGGTGGGCCCCGTCTGTGGTATAGCTCTGTAAGGTAAGTGTGTGATAGTTATGGACCTTAGGGTTAGGGTGTGGGTTAAGGTAAGTGTATAGATAGGTAATGTGTGTAAGATTTAGTGTAGTGTTAGAAGTAGGGTTTTGTTAAATGTATTTATGTGTATTGTTTATTTTGTTTGGGTATATCTCCGTAGGGGAACTGTGCAGTAGTTACGGACCTTAGGGTTAGGGAGGGATTAAGGATAGTGCATAGATAGTTGTGTATGTGGGGTTTAGTGTAGGGTTAGAAGTTGAGTTTTGTTGCTTTACTTTAGGGTTAGGAGCAGGGTTTGGTTAGTGCATGTATGTGGTTTATTTATTTTGTTTGGGTAGGTAGTATGTAGCGGGTGGTGGGGTTGGCCAACTATGAATGTTTGATATTTTAAATTTTGTGGTTTAGTACGTTCGGTATTTTTGCGGTTTGAGTAATTCATGTCGCTGTTTTGGTATTCAATGTAATGGATTTTCATTGATTTAATATAGACCCGAACTAAATTATACAATGCATGGTGCTTCGGTTCTGAGAGTAGTTATCACTAAAACCTGCTTCATGAATGGTGACATAGGTACATACCTTCTCAATCATGCTTACTTTTTAGGCAATTGGACAAATATAAAATAAGGGCTGCTGTAATTTTACATAAAAGATAAATTGTGAGCAAGAAACCTGAAAACCAACCCCACTAATACATTTATACTGGCTACAGAACTGGAGTCAGTTCCTGGACAGATAACTTAATTTAAATCCTAGAGAGATATGGTCAATAACTTTTAGAAGACATTGTGTGTCACAATGCTAATATGACAGGTTACTTGAACAATAAAAACAGGAAGTGATATGTAGGTTCAGAGGGAGACATGCTCAAACATGAGTTTAGAGGTCATGGGTAACCCGTGTTCAAGCCATGTGGCCAACATAGAACGATAACTCTAGCATGTTAGGATCATACCTACAGTTTGCTAACCAGAAGTCTAATCTGTTTTTGAATATGACTCTGAGTAGGATAAAGTAGAAAATGAATGAATGATGAATAAAATAATGAATGGGTGGGATAAAAGAGAAGAATGAAACTACGTAGCCATCTAAAACAGAAGATAAACAGGAAAAATTAATAAATGGTATTACTAAATTAACCATGGCACTGGTGATATATGTAATAAAGAGCATAGGATTTTTGAGTATGGGATATTAAGGGAAGGCTAATGCTGTAAGTCCATAGATGAAGATGAGTATGGCATTAAATAATTGGAGCAGAGCAATTCTTTAAACTAATAAAAAAGAAGAAGAAGAAATATAATATTCTTTTATGGAGTGATGGCAAGCTTTCTTATTTTGCAAGTAAGGTGCTGGAAGTTCTATACGATACATTTGAGATGAAGAAAAACAAGAATGTGGGGTAGATAACTGGTTCAACCAGCAACTGAACAAGAATAAAGAAAAAAACAAAAGAGGATGAACCAAACCACAGCAGGCAGCAGATAAAAAAGAAATGGAATTCTTTTTTATCTGCTGCCTGCTGTGGTTTGGTTCATCCTCTTGTTTTTGCTTTTCTTTGAGATGAAGCTGAATATGCCCAAGTTAGATATAATACCGAAGGTGCAGACATTTAATAAGGATGTTAAGGAGATCTTTACAAAAGACTGGGTTATGGAACTCAGTAAGAGTCTGAATGTTAACAAAGGCCTGCTCTCAGGATTTTTGAATATAGTGCTAATTGCATCTTAAGCCAGAGTTAGTGACTATCTCCTTAAAAATTCTGTTTTTACTAGATGATATGATGACTGCTTTAGCAGTGTCTAACAAACAGGTTAACAGGTCAGAAGTTAAAGAAGATAATCAGACTTCTAAGTAACTCATGGAAAGTATTACGAGGTTGATAGGTGATGTACTCAAAGCCATTGTGGATCTTTACTAGACGGCTTCCAACAAATGAGCTGTGTAACATCAAGCCTAATAAGTTTCTGGGATGATGTGCAACTGGTCAAGGATTTGGGTCTTCATAGGTTCTTAGGTGTGTACTAGGCTAATGGCCCTGGAGCCTTTACAAGCCTAGCCCATAGAAGTGCCCTGACATTGTGCCACCCGACATTAGTTCCCACTGCCTCTGTCGAGCAGAGTCACTGGAGTGATCCCCGGGATGAATTTTCTATTTCCCATCCACTCATCAAGATTTTTCTTGAAGAGGGCCAGTGAGGTGCTCTGCTTGACATGTATGGGAAGTCTATTCCAGAGCATGGGCAGTCTCTGGGTTATAAACCTGCCCCTCCAGCATGTTCTGTTGATTGTGGTAATGAGGTTGAGGTCTCTGGAGCATGTGGTGTGGAAGGAGTGGGATTTCTTTAGATGTAGCATTTATAACAGAGCTTGGTCAGACATGGCTTTGTAAGTCAAGCAGAGACCGCCTCTTAGTAGATGATATGAGACAGAGAATATCTGGAGTTTTTTAAGTCTGTTTGTGTAGGACATGTGTTTAAGGCCTAGGATCCTCTTCGTAAGGTACTTTTTTGGCCTCTCCGGTTGTTGCAGGTGTCTAGTGAGGTACATGCCAAATGGGGCATTATACTCAATGACTGGTCTAATGAGGGAAGAGTAGAGAGAGATGATGATCTCTTTCTTCCTGGATGCAAAACCCTTGGTAATGAGATGTGCGACATAGAAGGACTTTCTGACCACAGTGGCAAGATGGTGGTCAAAGGAGAGGCTGTCACCCTGTGTACCCAGATCTCCTATAATGCCTTCAATGTTCAGTGGGCTCCCATCAATGTGGTAATTAGTGGGAACTGAGTTTTTCCCAAAGGGGATGATGACACATTTTTTGGCATTAAGCTTAAGGCCATGGTTTTGACACCAGTCATTGGGCTCAGTGAGGCCTTTCTGTAGGATGTCTGCATCATTCACTTGGGGAGTTAATAATAGTTCCCAGCTTGCAGTCATCTGTGAACATGGTCAGCCAGAGTCCCTCTGTGTTGGCCTGGACTTCTTAGAAGTAGATGCCAAACAGGAAAGGACCCAGGACTGATCCCTGTGGACTCCACTTGTGACTGGTCGGCAGTCTGACTTGGAGTCTGCTACTTTCACACTGTGGGTTCTTCTGTGAACCAATTTGCAACCCACCTAATGGGGTTGATGCCTAGTTTGGTGAGTTTATCAATAATTCCTGAGTGAGGAATTGTATCAAAGGCCTTGGCTGTATGAACTGCCTTACCCTTGTCCACAGCTTTGGTGACTGACTCAAAGAAGTCAATTAGGTTGAGCAGACATGATCTACCTTTTACAAAACCAAATTGCATGGAATATAGAGTTTGGAGATTATCTAGATCCTTGTTAATTAGGTCCATGATCATGTGCTCCATAGCCTTACATATCAGACTCATCAGGCTAATGGGGTGATAATTCCCAGGGTCTGTAGTCACTCCCCCTTTATGCAGAGGTATGACTGTAGCAGTGTGCCATTTGGTGGGGACAAAACCTGAGTTGAGGCTGTGAGTGAGCATGGCACACAGTTGTGGTGCCAGTTGACTTTGTAGTTCATGAAGAACACAGCCAGGGATATTGTTGGGTCCCATGCAAGCCATATTCTTGGCCTTGGACAACACAGCTTTAACCTGCACTGCAGTAATGCTGGGTGTCTGGCATTCTTCCAGTATTATGACTGGTCCTTTAGGGGGAGAAAAAGGGGTAAAGTTGGCACTGAATCTGTCAGCCAGTATGTTGGCAATATCTCTTGCCTCAGTATAGGAGGTGCCATTTTGCAGTAACTCAGAGCAAATCTGGGTATTGCCATGGAGATTCTTGATATAACTAAATAAGGCTTTGTGGTTGTTTATAGTGTCTGCCACAATTCTGCCTTCATAGCTGGCTTTAGAGGTTTTGATGAGGGATCTCAACTTTTTATTGAGGCTAATAAGGGAGTTTTTCCAGTCTTGCGACTTCACCTTTTTCTGCCACAGTTTCTTCCTTCTGTTGTAGAGTTTATTAATGGCAGGAGACCACCAGATTGTCTTCCTTTTTTGGAGGAGAAGGTCTTGGTTCTGTTGAGTATGCATTTATGTACATGTTTGTACAGTGCATTGGTGTATGATTTGGCAGTCATGCATCTATTTTCCATTGGCATGGGTGCCATGAAGTTAGCCACCTCTGTTATTAGGAGCCCAAAGTCAGCTTTGGAGAAGTTTTTCAAAGTGGTTACCTGTGCTGGGGGGTGAGATGTGGATTTCCATGGTGATTATTTTATGCTCAGATCTAACCAGAGAGGAGTTGACTACTGGTGTAGAGCAATGATTACCCATGTTAGTAATAACCAGGTCAAAGATGTTGCTTCCTCTAGGATTAGGAGTTAATCCTGTCCATCCTCGTCATACTCAATGCAAATCATAACATCTTTAACTCTGCCACCTCCAGCTCTGACTCCTGCCTTTTTGTCAGTGCCACTGTTTCCAACCCATATAACATAGCTGGTCTCACTACCCTCTTGTAGACCTTCTCTTTCACTGTTACTGGTACTCGTCTGTCACAAATCACTCCTGACCCTCTTCTCCACCCACTCCACCCTGCCTATACTCTCTTCTTCACCTCTCTTCCATACTCACCATTACTCTGAATACTTGGGTAACTATTCATCCCATATTAACGACGGCACGGCATTTAAGCTCCATGTGCTTTCTGGTGCAAGCGTTGCTGAGACTGAATAATAAGAACTGAGTTAAAGCAAACTGTGTTGTTTGTAGATGAAATATATACACAGGGCTGTTTTAAATGTGAAACAGAGCAGTTAGTTGTTGTTCTACACCTAATAATTACAGTTAATAATCAGATAAAGGAACTGCTTTGTGCTTCGGCTTGCAAACTTATTACTTGGATTACAATGTGTTGTGAAAGGCACTGTTTAACGTGAATTGTACTGTATAACGTGAACTCAAATTCTACAATTGCTGTGATACTGTTTGCAGTCCCAAACATGCCAAACATATTTAATACTGTGCGGTAGCTATATGGTGCTGCTGATTACCGTATTTCCTTTTATTTGAAATGAATAGGGAAATGCTTGCTTGTGTTGTGCATTGCTATATGTGCGAGAAAGGATCTTACTCTGAATATATTTTTGTTTTCAGGCAGTCCCCCTATAACATCTAAATAAGAGAATCCACTGCCTGAAGGATGCTACCCTGTGAAACTGTACCCATTAACAGGTTTCCTGAAGTCTGCCCTACAAATGGATAAGATTAATACCTGATACTGTTCTGAACTCCTTTGTACTGTATACTGCTGACCTGGGTTTAAAGGCACCTTAGTCTGTCCCCCCTGGTAATTTGGCTCCTTCCATGCATTTATTTATACCAGTTTTCCCTAGCAGACTGTGAAATTATTCCTTAACCTAAACTAAGCCCTGTTCACAGTATTTCACTCTGCCCCCCCACATAGCCCTGAAAATCATATTTAACAATACCAATAAACCTAGAAAATACCCTGCTAGTTACAACCTACAGTCTAAACATAGTCTATATCAGGTGCAATTTACAGTGTTAAAAATACAGCTTACAAAAGAAAAGTCAGTTTTAAAAATTATCCATTAAGTTAAAATTACATACAAACCAAACACTAGCCTAAGTATTCACTCAGAGTCAGTGTTATGCACATAAATGCAAAAGATGGCACAATAGTCGCCCCCGACCCCTCTACTAAACTATTAGGAGTCATTATCGATAATAACCGAAAATTTGACCTTCATGTAAACCAAACGATCAAGACAATCAATAAAAAACTTGGGTCACTGTATAGAGTAAAAGCCTTCCTAACCCCTCCAGCCAAGATTGCCATAACTCGCTCTCACCTGCTTTCAACACTTCTATATGCTTCCCCTCTTCTCTCTAATTTAAACAAGACTGTACTTAATAGACTGTCAACCTGTTACAATCACTTTGCCAGGTTTTCCACTGCACCACTGCATCAACCTTAAACAGCTTGGATGGCTAGAACTTCCCAGTCTAATCCAATACAACCTTCTGATTATGGCTAACAAAATCCTGTATAATCTAGAGAATACACCTGCTCTAAAAAATATTATCACCCCCTACAACAGTCCAGGACTGCTTCGATCCTCAAATAGACTTCTAATATGGACAATCAAAATTAACAATGTAGCCCAGTGACTCCCTCCTTGCAAACGCTGTAGGCCGAGCCTAGAATTTACTTCCACTTAATATTTGCTCTCCTCCCTATGCCAATTTAAAGCAAAACTTAAGCAACATCTAGCACTAAACTGGCTTTGCCACTGCAGCAAGCCTGGCTAACTCTCACCATGAATGTGAACAATCTATTAATCAAACTATTGTTTTTTTCCCCTGACTGTTACCAGGGGTACCGCAACAGTGTGAAATTGTATATTCATATCTGCTTATGTATTCATTGTAAATATCATATCTGTAATATGCCTTCTTTGTTATACAACAAGTTGGCACCAACTATCGTCAGGAAAGCACGGACACTTCGTATTAGCTTTCATTCACTTTAATAAACGTGAACTTCTTCAGAAAAACCTTCTACCCACTTGACAATATTATATATCCTTTTCAATGAATCACATATTAAATTGTCAATAAAAATTTAAAGAACCAGTGTTAAATGGTCAATATAAATATACATACAGAAACTAAATGAATATATACATAAACCATTCACATAAAATATTAGAAGGTTTTTCTGAAGAAGTTCACGTTTATTAAAGTGAATGAAAGCTAATACGAAGTGTCCGTGCTTTCCTGACGATAGTTGGTGCCAACTTGTTGTATTACAATTGTTGAGTTTCAGTTTCAAGTTATTTAGTTTGATGCCTTCTTTGTTATTACTGTATCTGTCTACCTTAGAGCTTTTCTCCCCGGGCCTCCGCTGAAAATGGACATTAATCCAGTCAGACTATCCTGGTCAACAAATGTAAAATAAATAAAAATAAAATAAACTACAGCAGCAGGCTGGGTTAAATGTTCACTACATCCAAAATATCAAATAAAACAAAATGAATTACCAGTACTGACTTGTTGTAGAAACTTAAATGGAATTGACTCTGGTTAAGTGCTATGACTAGAAAGGTCAAATTAAATGGCTATGTAAGTGTAGAAAACATCTTAAACTGAGGTATACTGCAATGACGTATCCTGGCCTCTTCTTGTTTAGTCTACACATATTGATCTCAGTACACAGAAGTATTGCTGGATAACCAAATGTAATGATAATATTAAGATCAGGCCATCGTTAGTCCTGAAAAGGACCAATTATCCTTTTGAGATTGTTATTGCTCAGCTGCTGCACTGGACAGTGGTCAGTACTGGGTAGAGGGCAGTAATGCATTTAGGAATGGCTAACCTTGCTGCTTCGTTCAGTATATGGATTAGCTGGAGTGGGTGTATACCAAGAGGTGCTTAAATGAATGCTAACCTCCATGTTAAGAACTCTGTGTTATAATCTTCCAGTAAAATGAATGTACTACTCTTATTATTTTAAAACTAGACCAACAATGATAATGGGAAATGTTTTCCAAACAATCTGATAAAGACTTCCCTGGTGGATTATGCCATCCTGATGAGTGATGTTACCATCTTTGGAAGGGGTACAGTAATAGACTAGAAATATTCTAGGTATGAACTGGTTACCACATGGAGAAAGAGTTTATAAATTAGATCAGTTCTCACTAATAGTTTGACAGTTGTTTATAAAGCATACAACAATCTTTCTATTTGATTGTTATGGCTTGATTGTCTCAAGGATTTCTTTCTAAGTAAAGTTCAACTTTGGATGGCTGTAGAGAGAACTGCTAACCATAATGCAAAACAGTCATTGGATCAGCTTATGGCAATATGGAACATGTTAGCCACGGAGGTTAATAATGGACTGTATACATTCCTGGGAAATAAAGTTTATGATGGATAGTCTGGCAGGCTTGGTCTATTTTATATGTTATATTTTATACAAGTATGTGCACATGTAAGTAACCATTTGAAATGTCAGGACCTACTAAAGCAAGAGTCCCAAAACACTGAGACCGAATGGCCACAAAAGGACTTACATATACTAAGTCCAAGATGGCCATTTCTCAGAATATTCCCATTTCTTCAAGGTATATAGTCATCTCAGAGTTGGCATATAAAAGTTTGAGGGTGGGGGAGCTTGCCCCCTGCATGAAAGAAGTTTAAAAGAAAAAAGCTATTATGGAGATTCACTGTTTCCCCGGGTTTTGGGTCTTTTTTTTGGGTTATTGGCACTCTCCATTTCAAGTGCTAACATTCAGGGGTGTAGCTAGGATTTTCAAATTTGTACTCACAGCTCTCAAACTGCTACCCCCCTCCCCAGCCAAGCTACGGCCATTCTCGTAATTCACGGTTCGCTCTTTTAGTGTCGATGAAGAGGCATTCGCTGTAATGTCTCTTCAGTAATATAATATAAATTCACTCAAACTAGGTTCCTTGAATTGAAAATTAACCTGAAATGTCAGTTCTTTGAAAAATGCAGCATGGTAGTTGGCGTAGAGAATTTATGCTTTTGTTTTCTGTAACTAAGGTACAGGTTTTGAGCTTGAGTAAATTACTAACCACCTGTTACCCTTAACTAGGATGTTTCATTCACACACACACCCCTACCTACCTCTTAGTGCAAGAAATATGGACAAAGCCTAAAATAAACAGGGGCAGATATTAAATAATGCTCGCGTGAACTTAGAAAGTTGCTAGAATAACAGGATTTGTGCTAGTATGAGAAAGTTACTAGAATAACAGGATTTGTGCTAGTATGAATTTTTCTAAAGGACATGAAGTCTGAAACTCAAATGTCTGTCATTATTTAGCAACTTCAGCCTTCAATGATTTTCTAGAAAAATCACAAAATTTATGAGGAACAGACAAAAAATATGGGGCAAAAATCTGGACATTCTGCAAAATTTGGACAGTTGAGAGGTATGCTACCTACCTACCACACACACACCTCTCAACCTCTTAGAGCATCAAACTCATAAATAAAACTGAGGCAAAGGCCCAAAAATAAGGACATTTTTTTCAATATTGCTCTTATAAACTTAGAAAGATAATATAGTAGGTCTTGCATTAGTACAAATTTTCTGAAAGGTATGAAATCTGAAACTCTAATGTCTGCCATTATTTTCTAACTTCAGTCTTTAACAATTTGCCCCTAATTTGCCAGAAAACCGCAATTTTATGAAAAATGGACCAAAAATGTGATGCAAAAATATAAAATTGCCAGATGATACAGCTGGGAACCTGTCAAAGAAGGGACGCCATTTTAATATGAGCACACTTAACTTAGAGCAGCTGACAAAATTAGAGAATCTACATGCATTTGTGAAATAAAAGTAATGTATAACTCTGATCATTACAGTTATTTATAAAAGTAAAGTAAACTCTCCACGTTTTCTTCCAAAATTGCTATTTTGCAGAGAGATTATTAGGGGGAGAGCAACATTTTGAGCCAAAATTGGGGACAGTTGAGAGGTTTGGATATTCCTAATTCTATAAAGTGATTTATTTGCACATACCTCTCAACCTCTTAATGCAGGAAATCTGGACAAGGCCAAATATATTGGGGGAACATACAAACAGTACTAAAAATTGACCTTGTATAAACTTAAGACAGTTGCTAGAATATCAGGTCTTGCTTTTGCATGCATTTTTCTGAAGATTATGAAGATTATGACGTCTGAAACTTAACATCGGTCATTATTTAGTGACTTCATTCCTAAATGATTTGCCAGAAAAAGTTTTATTTTGCATTTTACAGCATGAACACCAATAAATATCTGCTAAACAAAGCAATGCAGTCTCACAATGAAACTAGGCTTAGCATTAAAACGTCTCTGCCCTTGAAACTCACATTCATTGAAACAGCATTGAAACCCACATTCAAAGAAAATACATTTTGCCAGTGGCAGATAAAGATTAACTTTGGGCTGTTTTCAAATCATAGGCCCCTTGCACATACACGTGCTCTTTGATACACCTTCCATCATAAAAGTCTACTCAAACTTCTACAGTCCAACAGTATCAGTAAATATGCACAATCTCTGAACTAGTAAAAGCCATCTACATAACTCCACATTAGAGAAATCTGTAACTAATGAAGAGGCTGCTGCTAGCAAACAACTTTATATTTCATGGCTTCATCTACAAATAATGTGCCTGTTGCCCTTGAGGAATAAATTGCCTATGTTGCATTAAAAACAATGATGCGCTAGTAATATTGCAATAGGGAATGGATGGCAAACTGATAACAGGTTCATAGTTACTACTAGATATCTTCGCCAAAACGGACTACAGCATCCACCCCCCTTTACAACACAGTACAGTATCAGCAATGCATCTACCTACTGTGGGAGAAGAACCCACAACCTTCTGCATCAAAAGCAAGTACACTACCTGTCGTGCTATTAATAGTACAAGCAGACTCTGCATAAGCAGCACTAAACTTAAGTTCCCCTGCAGCTCTCAGCTCCTTGTAAAATGTTGACACTCAGCTGTATCTCTGAACTTTGCAGCACAAGAAATCTGGAAAAAGCCAACATTTATTTGGGGGGGGGGACAAAAGCCCAAAAAAACAGGGACACATTTTAAACATTGCTTGTATAATTTTGAAAAGTTGCTAGAATAAAATGCTGTGTTATCACCATGCATGTCTTGAACCCAGAACCATATGCGCTATAGTCAGTGCAACATACCACTATGCTAAATCAGCAGTTTGAAAAATAGGAAGACAAACTTAATGGCTATCATTTAGATAGCTCTTAAACTCTTAGCACAAAAAACCTGGACAAACAAAGCCAATAATGAGGGAATACAAATTCAGTTCTCACTTCACACCTTAGCCCAAAAAACCTGGACAAACATCAAAAACAATAATGGGAGAAATGCAACTTCAGTTCTCACCATAGCTCACAACCATTAGAAAAGCAAATCTGAACAAAGTTCAGAAATGGTGGTGGTTAGGGACTTTAGGCTGTTCTTACCCTGAAGCAAAAGTACAGGGTTTGAGCCTGAACATCTATAGCCAGCAGGTGTAGTATGTGGGGGCATTTTCACACATACACACACTTACTTCAAAATGACACACACACCCTTCCAAATGCACTTACTTCAAAATGACACACACCCTTCCAAATGCACTTACTTCAAAATGATACACACCCTTCCAAATGCACTTACTTCAAAATGACACACACCCTTCCAAATGCACTTACTTCAAAATGACACACACACCCTTCCAAATGCACTTACTTCAAAACGACACACACACCCTTCCAAATGCACTTACTTCAAAATGACACACACCCTTCCAAATAAACTTACTTCAAAATGACACACACTTCAAATATTGCCTTCCAAATGCACTTACGTCAAAACGACACACACTTCAAATGTTGCCTTCCAAAAGCACTTACTTCAAAAATGTTGCCTTCCCTTCCTTCAATGTGAACGCCCTTGCCTTCTGATAATAATCTGAACGCCCTTGCTTCCACTTGCCTTCCGAATGCCCTTGCTTCCACTTGCCTTCCAGTTTCCTGCTCGCGACTCCATTGCTTGCCTTCCAAGTTCAGATTGTTTCCCGCTCGCAGCCAGCCGGACATGATGTGAGCTCACTTCCAACTGGCTGGTATGCTCCTTAAAGGAGCCAACACCCTTTAAATACGTACGTTTTTTTTTTTTTTTTCAAAAAGCTACCCCCCTTCTACAAACGTTGTACTGAAATCAGTACAGTGCCTATGCCTCCCGATGTCCCTGCTAACATTTCAATAGGGAGAGACCTCTAGGGATGCATAAATGAGACGATCTGACGGAAGATTATCTACAGTTTCCGAATTATGCATCCTAGCAAATGACTTACAAGCAAGCATTGTTAGATAACTCACATACCTGTAGGCTTGGGTAATGGCTTTAACAAATAAAACACTGAAGTAAGTGATAGACATATTCAAGAAACCACCATAATGATATTATGCAAAATGAATCTGGCATTTATTCAGTATACAGAAACATATTTTCAATGATAGATACAACATTATCTTCAAAGATGGAGTCTGCTTTTCTTCTCTGCATTTTAGTCACTCAAAAATTGAAAAACCACAGTTTCCTAAACCACAAAAACACAGTTTCAAGAAAATACAAGGCCAACTACGTCTGATGCTTCAGTCAGAGTATTATAGTCCTCCCACAAAAAAGTGTAAATATATTTACTAGAATTATTTGTCTGATAAAGATGTGTTCAGAGCATATTGTCATGAGACAAAGTATCTCAAACACAGAACATAGCAGTGTTGTCTCAGTATATTCTGGATTCTCTCTGAAAAATCACTTTTTGGCATTGACACTGAATGCAAATCTCAGTTCTGTATATCTCATTTTATTTCTCCTACTGTGACAAAAAATTCATTTGCAGGCTTTTTCTTCTATTTATTTATTTTACTTATTTTATTTATTTTATTTTACATTTTTTTACCAGTCTGTCCGACTGGCCATTTTCAGCAGAGCCCCAGGGAGAAAAGCTCCAATATGAACCATATAAGACTATAAAAAATATAAGCATACATTATAATATGAATATAGGAGAAAATCCTTAATGCAATACATAACAATTGTTATATACGCACACACACACGGATTCAAATGCAGACACACAAACCCACACACACACACACACACACACACACACACACACAAACACACACACACACACAGACACACACACACACACACACACACACACACACACACACACACACACACACATATTTTTTATTCAGCCCTGAATAAAGCAAGTGATACTGTGCGGAAAATGTTCCAAATTCTGTTGCTGCCCTTTTCACAGCTTTCCTCAAATTTGTAGGGCTGTCGTCCGATTAGACTACTCAAAATGAATTATAATGATAACAGTCCACTTCTTATGTATAGCTATATAAATAAATCAGGCACAAAGAAACAAATTCTTTTTGATTATAAAACTAAACAGTGTTATTATTCCAACTGGAAGTAAACTGAGAAAAGAAGGACATTTGATAAAGTGAGGCCAATAAGGGATCGAAGAACAGAAATGCTAAATGGATTGCAAGACTAAACACAAATCATAAGAAGGTTAATAGGCAATTAAGTAGCCTGAGAGAAAAACAGACAAATAAGTTGAAATGTCAATAGACATAGTAAGACAGACAGACAAATGGAAACATCCGTATAGAGTTGGCATATTTACTTCAGAGCCAACATATACAAAAACTGTTTTATCATACTCACCCCCTTCCCAGAAATACTGCAATCCTGGCGTCAGTGTAGTTAAGTAAGGAGGGTGTGGGAGCAAAGCCACCATGCGGGAAACAGAGGGTGCAATGTCCACTACACAAACCTCATGTATATTCCATTTTGTAGGAAACAAAGTCAACAAACCTGCCCTTCAACAATTTGGCCTCTGACAGAAATGCCCAAATCTATGCAAACAGTGGTGTGTGTGTGTGTGTGCTCGTGTGTGTGTGTGTGTGTGTCTGTGTGTGTGTGTGTGTGTGTGTGCGTGTGTGCGCGTGTGTGTGTGTGTGTCTGCATTTGAATCTGTGTGTGTGTATATATATGTGTGTGTGTGTGTGTGTGTGTGTGTGTGTGTGTGTGTGTGTGTGTGTGTGTGTGTGTGTGTGTGTGCGTCTGTGTGTCTGTGTGTGTGTGTGCGCACACGTGCATGTGTACAGTGCGTGTAGGTACATGTACACACATGCATATATAAGATAGATAGAAAGATAGACAGACAGTATGAAAACTGACCAAACAAACTTCAAGATAACTATGCATCAAATTTATTCTGTGCAAGACAGAAAGCTAATGCATGCCACCTAACCCTTATTCAGAAGACATTTCTGCTCATTTACAGACTTCAAAATTCGACAAACTGTCACTGTCTTGAAAAGTTATTTAGCAATGAAAAGCCTTCAGACACAGGAATAGACCAAGAACAAAAGAACAAATCACTAAATAAATAAAATGTCAAACAATAGAAAAGCACTGCAACTCTATTACTAAACCTGTGTAAAAATAATGGAAAAAATGTTGTTGTGTCTTTCGGCTTTTCCCGGTTAGGAGTCGCCACAGAGGAACTCCGATCCGCTAATGATTGGCAGTAGATTTTTACGTGCTGAGTTGCCAACTCTGACGCACAACCTTCAACGAAGGCAGGCCCATTCACGCATGTCTCCACACAGAAGACGCAACTGTGAACACATTTTATAGTAAGGTAAGTACTAGAGTCTCAAATGTAAGCAATTTCTGTGATTAACAACTATAAAAGACATTCAAAACAGTAAAAAATGTCTGATAAAAGTAAAAACACAACTCCCACGAGCAGTAAAATAAGCAATGGAAGAAGTGAATAGCACAAAACAAAAATAGCAGTCATCATAGCAAGAGAAAACAACAACTTCAACCCTGGAATTAGGTTCATAGGTGTTTACTAGGCTAATGGCCACAAGGGCCCTTTTAACCCTAGTCATGCATCCCAAATGTCTGACAAGTTCTGGTACCTTTGATAAGTGTAGTAGGGGCTTGGGAACATTTGCAATCAGGGTCCTGGGAGATTAACCATTTACAGGTTGCCTGTGTCCATTAGAGACATAGTTGCCAAACCAGTGATGAATTTCCTGTTGCCCATCCAATTGTCCAAGTTACACTTGAACTGGGTTCATATGGATGGGGACCTGTTCCAGAGAAGGTATAGTCACTGGGATGCATACCTGTCTCTCCAACATGTCCTATTTATATCACAGGCAAAGTTTAGGTCTTTGTAACGTGTAATTCTGGTGCTGTTTGTTTTGCTGATACACAGGAGGTCCTTTAGAGTTGTATCTCACAATGCTTTGTATGCCAGGTATAGATCTCCCCTCAACAGCCTGTACGAGGCAGAATACAGGCATAGGGCCTTGAGTTGGTCTGCTTAAGACATGTTACTTACGACACGTATTCCTTTAGTGAGCAACCTCTGTGGACATTCCAGTTGTTGGCTATGCCTGGTTAGGTAAATACCAAAGGGGGCATTTTACTCAATTATAGGTCTGATGAATGCTGAATACAGTGCAACAATGACTTCCTTGAACTTAGATGCCATAATTTTGTTTATAAGTCAGACCCAGTTGCCATATCTTTGTTTATATGTTGCACAACATAGAATGATTTCCTCACTACTGTAGACACATGATGGTCAACAGCTAGATTACTGCCTATGTTTGTCTCCAAGTCCCTGACTACTGGGTCAACTCTTAGCTCTTAGAGGTGTATTGTCAATATGATAGCTACCGGGGTGGATAACTTCCCAAAGAATATTTAATTTTAGTCCATGACACCGACACCAGTTGTTTGTTTGTATCAGCCCTTCCTGGAGAACATTTGTGTTGGTGGACAATTCAATGACAGCTCCTAATTTGTAGTCCTCTGCAAACTTAGTCAGCCAGAGACCATTGACATTGGCCTTGACTTCAGAGAAGTAAATGCCAAAAAGGAGTGTTCCCAGAACTGATACTTGCCAGACTCTGTTTGTCACTGGCATCTTTGTAGAGGTGGACTTCCCAATTCTAACTTCCTGGGTCCTGTCAGTGAGCCAACTGGCTATCCACCAGGTGGCATAAGGGTTTGTACCTAACATACATACATACATACATACAAATGTTTCAAGACGGGTATTAATGCACTTCTAGCTTGCCAATACACCAAAACACTTGTTCCCATAATAAAAGGTAAGACACCCTTGATCACTATAAGTAAAAAACTAAGAGCTCTCATAAAATCATCCAAAGCAAATTTTGAGAGAAAAATAGCTAAATACTCAAAAGACAATCATAAGGCCTTCTTTAGCTATGTTAGAAACCTGGGAGGAAACTCCCAGATATGCTCAGAACTAGTTCAAAATGATGTGAAGATTACTGATCCTACAGACATTGCCAACATACTGGCTGACAGGTTCAGTGCAAACTTCTCCCCTCCCCAAAAGGAGAGATATCTATACAAAGCGATTGAAGCCGCCAAAACATCACCAACGCCCAAGTGAGAACTGCTCTCTCCAAAGCAAAAACACAGCATCCATGGGACCTGATGGTGTCCCGGCTGTGTGCTCCACGAACTCAACGAGGAATTAAACCCACAGCTAGGACAGCTGTTTAATCATAGTCTTACCTCTGGATACGTACCCAGGAAGTGGCGCACTGCAACTGTGGTCCCACTTCACAAAGGCGGTGCCTCCACTGACCCTGGAAATTACCGGCCCATTAGCTTGACAAGCCTTATCTGCAAAGCCATGGAGAGGATCATAATGGACCTCATAAATAAAGACAAAGGGAATTTGCAGACTTTGGATCCGTCCCAGTTTGGCTTTGTCAAAGGCAGATCATGCCTTCTAAACTTGGTTGACTTTTTCGAAACAGTCACCAAAGCCATTGATGAGGGAAAGGCAGTCCATACAGCCTACCTCGATCTGGCGAAGGCCTTTGATACAATACCCCACTCGGGTATCATTGAAAAACTCATCAGCTTAAATGTTAACCCATACATCACAAGATGGGTTGCAAACTGGCTGAGTGACAGAACCCACAGGGTCAGAGTTGCTGGCGCCATGTCAGACTCAAAGCCTGTCACAAGTGGTGTACCACAGGGCTCAGTCCTGGGCCCACTCTTGTTTGGCATCTACTTTTCCGAAGTACAAGCAAACACAGGAAGGTTATGGCTGACAAAGTTTGCAGATGACTGCAAACTGGGCGCCATAGTAGAAAACACATCTGACACAGATATCCTTCAGAAGGGTCTCACAGAAACGGATAACTGGTGCCAGAGCCATGGCCTAAAGTTAAATGCCAAAAATGCATAGTCATACCCTTCGGGAAAAACAGGGTTACCCTAGCTACCAAATAGGTGGCAATCCACTGAGCACAGAAGAAGTTATCAGGGACCTGGGGACCCAGGTTGATAGTAGTCTGTCATTCGACACGCATGTAGCTAAAGTAGTTAGGAAGACCTTCTACATTGCCCACCTTATCATGAAGGGATTCTCATCTAGATCAAGGGAGGTCATAGTCTCCCTATACTCATCACTCATCAGACCAATGATTGAGTACAATGCCCCATTCGGAATGTATCTGACCCGACACTTGCAGCAGCTGGAGAGGCCACAAAAGTTCCTCACCAAAAGGATAAAGGGTCTCAAACATCTGTCCTATGCTGCCCGACTGAAAGAACTCCAGCTCTATTCAGTAAACACCGCTTGCTCAGAGGTGACCTTTGCCTAACATACAAGGCCATGTCAAACCCAGATTTGATGAATATGCTTCACCTCAAAAAATCTAGATCCGTCAGAGCCACAAGGGCGGGAGAATTAAACCTCGACACGGCTATTAATAACACGTGCTGGAGGGATAGATTCATCACCCAAAGACTCCCTATGCTGTGGAATAAAATCCCGGTATATGTGAGGCAGAGCACCTCGCTGGCCTTGTTCAAGAGAAATCTTGACCAATGGATGGGAGATCGCAGATATACCCCAGGGATTACCTCAGTGTCACTGCTCAACAGAGGCACAGCAAAATAATGGGTATAGTTCCCCATACTAAAGGGGTGGCGTAAGCCACAAAACTATGGGCTAGGCTTGTAAATGCCATCGGGCAGATAGCCTAGTATGAACCTATGAACCTATGAACCTAAATGTCCAGGCTGTTCTTAAAAATATCTAAATCAGCTACTCTGTCAGAGAACCAGTTAGTGCACTTCTCATTCCTATAGAATCTCCTACATGGTTATCTGATGATTCTCTAGTACTTTAATGTAATTTGGTGTCTGTTCCATGCATCAGTTACTCTGTCACAGAACCAGTTAGTGCACTTCTCATTCCTATAGAACCTTCTACATAGGTTGTCTGATGATTCTCTAGTACTTTAATGTAATTTGGTGTCTGTTCCATGCATCAGTTACTCTGTCACAGAACCAGTTAGTGCACTTCTCATTCCTATAGAACCTTCTACATAGGTTGTCTAATGATTCTCTAGTACTTTAATGTAATTTGGTGTCTGTTCCATGCATCAGTTACTCTGTCACAGAACCAGTTAGTGCACTTCTCATTCCTATAGAACCTTCTACATAGGTTGTCTGATGATTCTCTAGTACTTTAATGTAATTTGGTAGTCTGTTCCATGCATCAGTTACTCTGTCACAGAACCAGTTAGTGCACTTCTCATTCCTATAGAACCTTCTACATAGGTTGTCTGATGATTCTCTAGTACTTTAATGTAATTTGGTGTCTGTTCCATGCATCAGTTACTCTGTCACAGAACCAGTTAGTGCACTTCTCATTCCTATAGAACCTTCTACATAGGTTGTCTGATGATTCTCTAGTACTTTAATGTAATTTGGTGTCTGTTCCATGCATCAGTTACTCTGTCACAGAACCAGTTAGTGCACTTCTCATTCCTATAGAACCTTCTACATAGGTTGTCTGATGATTCTCTAGTACTTTAATGTAATTTGGTGTCTGTTCCATGCATCAGTTACTCTGTCACAGAACCAGTTAGTGCACTTCTCATTCCTATAGAACCTTCTACATAGGTTGTCTGATGATTCTCTAGTACTTTAATGTAATTTGGTAGTCTGTTCCATGCATCAGTTACTCTGTCACAGAACCAGTTAGTGCACTTCTCATTCCTATAGAACCTTCTACATAGGTTGTCTGATGATTCTCTAGTACTTTAATGTAATTTGGTGTCTGTTCCATGCATCAGTTACTCTGTCACAGAACCAGTTAGTGCACTTCTCATTCCTATAGAACCTTCTACATAGGTTGTCTGATGATTCTCTAGTACTTTAATGTAATTTGGTGTCTGTTCCATGCATCAGTTACTCTGTCACAGAACCAGTTAGTGCACTTCTCATTCCTATAGAACCTTCTACATAGGTTGTCTGATGATTCTCTAGTACTTTAATGTAATTTGGTGTCTGTTCCATGCATCAGTTACTCTGTCACAGAACCAGTTAGTGCACTTCTCATTCCTATAGAACCTTCTACATAGGTTGTCTGATTATTCTCTAGTACTTTAATGTAATTTGGTGTCTGTTCCATGCATCAGTTACTCTGTCAGAGAACCAGTTAGTACACTTTTCATTCCTATAGAACCTTCTACATAGGTTGTCTGATGATTCTCTAGTACTTTAATGTAATTTGGTGTCTGTTCCATGCATCAGTTACTCTGTCACAGAACCAGTTAGTGCACTTCTCATTCCTATAGAACCTTCTACATAGGTTGTCTGATGATTCTCTAGTACTTTAATGTAATTTGGTGTCTGTTCCATGCATCAGTTACTCTGTCACAGAACCAGTTAGTGCACTTCTCATTCCTATAGAACCTTCTGCATAGGTTGTCTGATGATTCTCTAGTACTTTAATGTAATTTGGTGTCTGTTCCATGCATCAGTTACTCTGTCACAGAACCAGTTAGTGCACTTCTCATTCCTATAGAACCTTCTACATAGGTTGTCTGATGATTCTCTAGTACTTTAATGTAATTTGGTGTCTGTTCCATGCATCAGTTACTCTGTCAGAGAACCAGTTAGTACACTTCTCATTCCTATAGAACCTTCTACATAGGTTGTCTGATGATTCTCTAGTACTTTAATGTAATTTGGTAGTCTGTTCCATGCATCAGTTACTCTGTCAGAGAACCAGTTAGTGCACTTCTCATTCCTATAGAACCTTCTACAAAGGTTGTCTGATGATTCTCTAGTACTTTAATGTAATTTGGTAGTCTGTTCCATGCATCAGTTACTCTGTCATAGAACCAGTTAGTGCACTTCTCATTCCTATAGAACCTTCTACATAGGTTGTCTGATGATTCTCTAGTACTTTAATGTAATTTGGTGTCTGTTCCATGCATCAGTTACTCTGTCACAGAACCAGTTAGTGCACTTCTCATTCCTATAGAACCTTCTACATAGGTTGTCTGATGATTCTCTAGTACTTTAATGTAATTTGGTGTCTGTTCCATGCATCAGTTACTCTGTCACAGAACCAGTTAGTGCACTTCTCATTCCTATAGAACCTTCTACATAGGTTGTCTGATGATTCTCTAGTACTTTCCATGCATCAGTTACTCTGTCATAGAACCAGTTAGTGCACTTCTCATTCCTATAGAACCTTCTACATAGGTTGTCTGATGATTCTCTAGTACTTTAATGTAATTTGGTGTCTGTTCCATGCATCAGTTACTCTGTCACAGAACCAGTTAGTGCACTTCTCATTCCTATAGAACCTTCTACATAGGTTGTCTGATGATTCTCTAGTACTTTAATGTAATTTGGTGTCTGTTCCATGCATCAGTTACTCTGTCACAGAACCAGTTAGTGCACTTCTCATTCCTATAGAACCTTCTACATAGGTTGTCTGATGATTCTCTAGTACTTTAATGTAATTTGGTGTCTGTTCCATGCATCAGTTACTCTGTCACAGAACCAGTTAGTGCACTTCTCATTCCTATAGAACCTTCTACATAGGTTGTCTGATGATTCTCTAGTACTTTAATGTAATTTGGTGTCTGTTCCATGCATCAGTTACTCTGTCATAGAACCAGTTAGTGCACTTCTCATTCCTATAGAATCTTCTACATAGGTTATCTGATGATTCTCTAGTACTTTAATGTAATTTGGTGTCTGATCCATGCATCAGTTACTCTGTCATAGAACCAGTTAGTGCACTTCTCATTCCTATAGAACCTTCTACATAGGTTGTCTGATGATTCTCTAGTACTTTAATGTAATTTGGTGTCTGTTCCATGCATCAGTTACTCTGTCACAGAACCAGTTAGTGCACTTATCATTCCTATAGAACCTTCTACATAGGTTGTCTGATGATTCTCTAGTACTTTAATGTAATTTGGTGTCTGTTCCATGCATCAGTTACTCTGTCACAGAACCAGTTAGTGCACTTCTCATTCCTATAGAACCTTCTACATAGGTTGTCTGATGATTCTCTAGTACTTTAATGTAATTTGGTGTCTGTTCCATGCATCAGTTACTCTGTCAGAGAACCAGTTAGTACACTTCTCATTCCTATAGAACCTTCTACATAGGTTATCTGATGATTCTCTAGTACTTTAATGTAATTTGGTGTCTGTTCCATGCATCAGTTACTCTGTCACAGAACCAGTTAGTGCACTTCTCATTCCTATAGGACCTTCTACATAGGTTATCTGATGATTCTCTAGTACTTTAATGTAATTTGTAGTCTGTTCCATGCATCAGTTACTCTGTCATTGAACCAGTTAGTGCACTTCTCATTCCTATAGAACCTTCTACATAGGTTGTCTGATGATTCTCTAGTACTTTAATGTAATTTGGTGTCTGTTCCATGCATCAGTTACTCTGTCACAGAACCAGTTAGTGCACTTCTCATTCCTATAGAACCTTCTACATAGGTTGTCTGATGATTCTCTAGTACTTTAATGTAATTTGGTGTCTGTTCCATGCATCAGTTACTCTGTCACAGAACCAGTTAGTGCACTTCTCATTCCTATAGAACCTTCTACATAGGTTGTCTGATGATTCTCTAGTACTTTAATGTAATTTGGTGTCTGTTCCATGCATCAGTTACTCTGTCACAGAACCAGTTAGTGCACTTCTCATTCCTATAGAACCTTCTACATGGGTTATCTGATGATTCTCTAGTACTTTTTGATAACCCCAAACAGTCCCAGAGGTAGTTGTCCCTAAATGCCCTATATACCTGAATAAGATCTCCTCTTAAATATCTGTAGGAGACACTGTACAAGTTCAGGTATTTTAGTCTTTCATAATAACTTAGATTTTCACATCCATGGATGCCCTTAGTATATTTCCACTGTACTCATTCCAGTTTATTCATGCTTGTTTTCCTGTAGGGCTTCCATGTTGTTATTCCATGCTCAAGTTTGGGTCTAATGTAACTAACAAACAATGACTTCATTATGTTTGATTTCCTAGACTTTATAAATCTTTTTATACCACCTATAGTTCTATAACTATCATTAACCAATTGGCTGATATGATTAGAAAAACTCATAGCTGAATCTACCCATATACCCAGGTCCTTAAATGAGTCTACAGTTTCAATCACTGTGTGCTGTATTAAATATTCACCTTTCAGTTTATGTCTCCCAAATCTCATATGCTTAGTTTTTGATGTATTTATCAACATATTATTCTCCTGTGCCCAAATGGTCAATTTAGTCAAATTATTTTGCAGACATGCCTTATCTGTAACACTTGTAATCAGTTTACCCAATTTCAGACTGTCAGGATATAGACTGTAGAACACCTCAGATGAAAAAGTAAGGTCTGAAAGATATAATCTAAACAAGTAAGGGCCTAGGACAGAGCCCTGTGGGACACCTTGACTGTAACCAGGGATTCCACCTGTCCAGTTGGTGTGTGATACTTGCCATGTCCTATTTGTAAGCCATGCAGCTATCCATCTTATCAACAGTACATCGATACCTAGTTGTACTAATTTATTGATCAGTGTTTTGTGCATGACCCTGTCAAATGTTGAAGTTAAATCTATATAAATCACATCACAGCACAATTTTTCATTCATAGCTGTTATTATATTGTTATAGAACATCATGTTACAGGTGGTAATAGATCTATTTTCAACATATGCATGCTAATATATGGTTTCAAGTCCCAACCTATCCAGTTCTGACAATAACTTATCCAGTATTACCTTCTCCATTATTTTTCCACAACATGAAAGTAGACTTAAGGGTCTATATGATTCTGGATTTGTTCTACTCACCTTTCCCTTAAAGACAGGTTTAATAAGTGCATGTCTCCAGTCTTGAGGAATCTCCCCATATTTATATGACCTAGTGAATAATAGATATAATGGTAGTGTAAGTTCTTGCTTATGTGTTCTCAGGTCATTGTTACTTATTCCGTCTGCTCCCTGCGCTTTGTTTGGATCCAGTTTGCACAGTTCCTTTTCAATATAATCTCATTTGATTCCAGTATCTGGGGTTACCTGGATGTCACTAGGACAACTTACTACCCCTTTTGTGGAGCCAAACTGTTTTGCATAAGATTTTGTAAATACATCTATAATCTGTCTGAGAATAAATTTTAGAATCTGCACACAGTTTATCAATTTGTGGATCTTTACTCCTTCCACGTCTTATGTATCTATAAAAAGGTTTCTTATAATGCTCAATATCTTTATATAAATGTTCTTCAAATCTTTCTTGATTTTGTCTAACACTATGCTTAATCTGTTCAGCTTGTTTATTTCTGTTTTCAAAGTTGTAGTTCAACCTCTCTTCCATTTCTTATATTTTTTTGTCTCTCACCTTAATCAAGTAACTTGTTCTTATGGAAATATACCCCCCTGATATTGTGTGCCTAGATCCTGATGTTAAACATTTTTTTGACTTTTTGCACTCAAACAATTTCTCTTTCAAAACTTTCCACATTGCATCTGCAGTTTTCCACTGAACACTTCAATCCAGTTAGTTTTATATAGTAACTGTTTTGTTTCCCTATAATCTGTAATTAACCTTCTGTGCATTGGTTTAGATTTCAGTTTGGCAGAATTATCTAGCAACAAATTAACCCCATGATCACTGCACATCAATGGTGGTAAAACCTGACTTGAAGTTATAGTAATTTCTTTAGGAACACAAACAATATCTAGTATATTCCATTCCCTGGTAGATTTTTTTACAATTTGAAGCATTCGTTGTTCCTAAATATACTCTGTGAATAATTTCTTTACTAACATTGTTGAATCAATATTATTCCAGTCTGTTTCTGGTAAATTTAAATCCCCAGTTAATATTATTCTTCCCTCCTGTGTTTCATGTAAGAAATGTATGAATTCCTCTAGGCCATCTGCACTTGACTTAGGTGGTCTATACACTCCACCAGTTGTTATATGTTCTGGGGTTGTCTTTATTGTCACAGTTACACAGTCTATTGGTATTATCATTGAACATGTAATAATCACAAGTCTCATAGCTATCTTTAATCCCTGTCATAACACCTCCACCTGATTTTTTGTTAGAATGTCTGTTACAGTAAAAACATTTATACCTTGTCAGAATTGGTTTCCAGTCATTGTTCTTTAATCATGTTTCACAAGCAATAACAACATCAATCTTGTGGGGAACGCAGCAAATTTTGTAATAAAATAACGTTATTATTAATGCTCCTAGCATTAACAACCATCAGAGATGCATCAAATCTTGCCATCTGTGAACAGTTACATTTTTGACCTGGCAAAAACCCTGGCTAGTGTTTGTCAAATATTGCAAAATATCTGCTGCAAAAATTCTCTTCTCTGATCTAGACAAATGCACACCATCCTCTCTGAACACGTGTGCCCAAAAGAAGACTTGGATGCTTTACACATTTCCCTTTTTTAAAACAGGACATTTTTTCCATGTAGATGTTTATCCAAAACATCGTTTCATTCACAGTGACCTGACTATCCTTTCTATAGGTGATTTGTGAAAAATATGTCCTAACACCAGTACAAGCTATACTATCTAGGAAGGTTGTCAGTTCCCGACTAACAGTCAGAGAATCTTTGTTGGTGACATAATTTGTACCAACATGAATAAAAATGGTGGAGATTCCCACTGTCCCTACCTACTATCTAGCGAAACCACAGCCAAGGTAACAGGCTTGGCAGAATCAGCGGGGAAAGAAGACCCTGTTGAGCTTGACTCTAGTCTGGCACTGTGAAGAGACATGAGAGGTGTAGAATAAGTGGGAGGCCTCAGCCGCCAATGAAATACCACTACTCATCGTTTTTTCACTTACCCGGTGAGGCGGGAGGCTGAGCCCCACTGGGGCTCTCACTTCTGGCTCCAAGCGCCCGGGCATCCGGGTGCGACCTGCTCCGGGGACAGTGTCAGGTGAGGAGTTTGACTGGGGCCTCTTTTAAGTTTATCAACAATGCCTGAACGGACTATTGTGTCATATGCATTGACCAGGTCAAGGTAGGCAGTGTGAACCATTTTTCCATCATCCGTTGCTTTTGTGACCTTTTTTAAAGAAGTCCACCAGGTTGAGTAGGCATGACCTTCCTTTGATGAAACCAAATACGGTTGGGTCCAGTGTCTGGAGGTTTCCTATGTATTATTGATCATTTCCATGATAATTCTTTCCATGGCTTTACATATGAGACTAATGAGACTTATGGGTCTGTAGTTTCCGGTGTCTGTAGATAGCCTGTCTTTGCGCAGAGAGATGAGTATTGCAGTTTTCCATTCATGCGGCACAAAGCCTGTTTGGAGACTACACTTAAATAGCAATTCCAGAGGAAGTGATATGCCATATTTCATGCTATTTAGAAGGCATCTTGGGATGTTGTCTAGGCCCATTGATGCAGTGTTCTTGGCCTTAGAGAGAGCATTAAGGACCTGTTCCCTAGTGACAGCAGGGATTGGATGGTATTTTCTGCGGGAAGGTTGAGGGGGAAAGATGGGGAAAGTCGGAGCTGAATTTGTTGACCAGTAGATTTGCTATATCCTCTGGTTCAGTGTAGGTGGTTCCATTAACCACGAGCTCTGCACACAATTGTGTATTGCCTTTGAGGTTGCAGACATATCTAAAGAATGCCTTGTGGTTGTCCTTCACCTGTTTACCTAAAATTTGGCTTTGGTAGACTTTATTTGCCCTCTGAGTTATTTGTTTAGTTTGATGAGAGTGGTTTTATCCTGCTGGGTGCTGCACCGCCTAACGTTTGCCATGATTTTCTTCCTTCTGTTATAAGCCTATTGATTTTGTGATTCCACCAGGGTGGCTTGCTTTATGAGTTAGTTCTGTATTTCTTCCTGGTGGGTACAGCTGCCTCTATACCAGTACTGGCATGTTTGTATAGAACTTCTGTAACAGTTCGGTATAGGCAGCAGAGTTCTCAGGGTTTTGGGGGGCTTGAAGTTTTGCCAGGTTATCATTTAATAGTAGTTAGCCTTAGAGTAGTCTTGAATATTCCAGGGTTATTTGGGGAACCAGCCAGGGGCGGCCTGTGCTATAGGACTGCAGCCCCCCCACCTGTAAAAGGAATAAACTAAATTCTCCCACTACTGTAGAAAATAAAATATAAACTTAAAAAACAAGTTTACGAGTAGTCCTGGAACCATGCATGCGTGCTTAGTTCCTGTGTTAGGCAGTCCAGAACTCCGCACGCATGCGTGCTTCATTCCTGTACTCCAGACTGCTTTATTAGGCAGTCCAGATAGGGAAGGCAGGGAACTCTGCCCTGCCAGCCCAGAGATCTTTGCGGTGGCGACCGCACAGACCGGAAAAACACCGGACTGCATCGCCCGCAGGCTGGAGGCTCCAGCCTACTCACGTCTCTCAGGGAGACCCAGAAAGCCTTCACAGGCTGTTATGAAGGACAGGGAGTCATTGGTATGCTGCAGAGGACTGTTATGGAGGATATGGAATCATTGGGCTGCTGCAGAGGACCGTTACGGGACTTTGTGGACAGGGGGAATCATCGGGCTGCTGCAGAGGACAGAATCGAATCATCAGGCTACTGCAGGACTTTGCAGAGGACAGAATCGCTATCTTAGCTCATGGAGGAGCTGCAGGTAGGGTGTGTGTGTGTGTGTGTGTGTGTGTGTGTGTGTGTGTGTGTGTGTGTGTGTGTGTGTGTGTGTGTGTGTGTGTGTGTGTGTGTGTGTGTGTGTGTGTGTGTGTGTGTGTGTGTGTGTGTGTATGTGTGTGTGTGTGTGCGCGCGCACACTATGTAAACTAAGGGACTAAATTCTGTTAAGAAAAGGTAAATAAATTAACTGCTTAGGCTGCTCTCTGTGTTCCACGGTACTGCTTTCCATCTTCTTGTGGCACGTTAGTGTCTTCTGAAGAGATAACTCTTTTATATTTTCTAAGTTTAGTGGTGGGTAGTAAGTGGGTCATAATCGTAACGAAAGAGAGACTGACATTTTTCCCCCTCTTAATTTGTCACATCTCTCACTTTTGGACATGCTGGGCTGTGTCAGTTCAAGTTCACATCATGTTGCAGTTATTGAGACCTGTTGTCTATTTATTCTTTCTGCTATCTACCTTCACTGCAGCCTCAGATGTACTTGAATTCACTGATGACTACTTGGAGACTGGCGTCGGGCAACGCAATCTCATTCTTGTTGAGTTCTTTGCACCCTGGTAAGTGGGTCAGGGGCTGTTACTGCTGAGTAGCTGTCTGTTGAAACGTGCATGTCCTTTGGGAGGGTGTACAAAACAGTATAATGTTCTACTATACAATGTAGGCTAAATTTGAGCCTTTGATATCCTTAAGATGTATCTGCATCATGGGTTGAAAGATGGCAGCTAGTGTTTAGAAATCATTGCTGACAGCAGTGTAGCCCCATCTGCTACAGTGAGTCATTCCCTGCTAGGCCTCACTTGTTTCACTTTTTGGGAAGAAAACACTTAAACATTCTGTCAGTGAAATGGTGACAAGTGTTTAAGGGCATAAGAATCCTTTGATTTGGCTTGATTGACATAAAACTCTTGATGCATCTGCTAATTTTGGTGAGAGTTATAATGCATAGTAGTGATTGCTTACAAGTTGGGCCCACTGAGTTTATGTAACTTGATAGAACAGTGATGGTTTAACTGATTTGCTCACAGCTGGATTTGGTAACATGAACGTTTTGAAACAGATTCTGGTATGCCGGATGCAGCTTATTTGCATGTGTAGTAATGCCTCCTCCTACAGGTTTTGTTTCTCAATCTTTTTATTTGCTAGAATTCTTTTAGGCGATTATTGTAGTCTAGTTTTCCTGGATGCACAAGTATATTGCAGGGGAAGCATTTCTTGAGTGGGCTACCAATTGGATGGGGTTGTGAAAGGGGAGTGGTGGTGTTATTCCAGGGTAGGGGTTAGGTGGGGTCTTCAAAATATGCTGTGGCCCTCTGTTGTAGACTCTGGAGTAGAGTGTATATTTGTCTAAGGCCATAACAGCTAATTTGCATTCTGTCTAACATTGCCAGTGACACTGATTTACTAATTTGCTTAAACTGCTTGCCCACTGAAGTATATTTATGCAAGTTTCTCTGTAAGGTTCATTGTAAGGTCATACCTGTAAGCAAGCAATCACTTCTAGTTTGATGGCAGGAGGTTTAGGGTTTTGTGGGTTGTGATCTTTGTTTTGTATGGGAGCATAACACTGAAATGCACAATTTACAGGGAAGTAAATATTGTGGGAAGACATAGCCAGGAAATGTTATGGCTAGGCTTGTATAGGCTCTAGGGCCGATAGCCTAGTACCAACCTATTGACCTATGAACCTATGAACAATATAACTGGCAGTCCATAAAATAAGCTTTCTAGAACAGACACCAAAATATTTTTGATCACCTGAGTATGGGAATGAGGCATAAATACTAGATTGAAAAAGGTGACTATACCCACAGGCAAAATCAGAAATTATTAAATCATTCATAGATTTCAGGTATTGGGCTTCAGTGCTTTCATTAATGAATTGACCACAAAGTCTCTTTCTCTTTTTATTTCTCTGATGCTCTCTCTTTCTCTACAGTGAAGTTTTGTGCCATTTTCTCTTATATAAGGGTGGGAAATGCTACATAAATCAGTTCATTTAGCAAGTAGGAAGAATGTGTGGGCACCAAACTATGCTTTGGAAGGCTGCTGAGAACCATGGTTATCAAAATCAGAAGTAACGCGCAGTGTGCTACAGATTTAACTGTTAGATAAATGGGCTGTGTGTTACCACACCAAGCAGTTCAGTAACTGAATCTCAACAGTACAGCACCATAAGGCATGAAAATAGCATAAAATAACAAAATCAAATCTAGTAATATGTTAAATCATTCAGCCAACTTTTATACAGTGTACACACTGCTGCTCTCATTCAGATAAGTGATTGTGTGTGTGTGTGTGTGTGTGTGTGTGTGTGTGTGTGTGTGTGTGTGTGTGTGTGTGTGTGTGTGTGTGTGTGTGTGTGTGTGTGTGTGTGTGTGTATGTGTTTAATGCCCCAGTAGCTATATACCAGTGGCTAGAGAGAACTCAGGGTATGTGTTGGTGGGAACCCTGTACCTTGGGAGTAGGTAGCAAGAGACTGAATTCCCTACCCATTACCATTTGTAAAAACATTGCAGATTTTTGCCTCATATTTGTTCTGTTCCTCATAAAATCTGTGGTTTCTGTATTTTTGTTTATTTACATAGTTGCTTGTGCAGTGGTAGAATTGTTGCCTGACAGCTACAGGTT
Source organism: Protopterus annectens (assembly GCF_019279795.1). Taxonomy (NCBI): domain Eukaryota; kingdom Metazoa; phylum Chordata; order Ceratodontiformes; family Protopteridae; genus Protopterus; species Protopterus annectens. Next base: position 54,374,409 of record NC_056747.1, on the reverse strand, counting down.
CTCTGGTTTGATTCTTGGCTGGGGTGCCTTCTGTGTGGAGTCTGCATGTCCTCCCAGTGTATGGGTTTGCTCTTGTGTCCTCCCATCTTACAAAGGCATTTGTCTGGACTGTTTCCTCCTGGACTTCTGCTGAACATTGGCTTTTGTTCCAGGTCAGACTTTCCTGGTTAACAAATGTTAAATAAATAAACAAACACTGACAGGCATTTGAATTTCAAACTTCATATTCTTCAGAAAGTACATGGTAACACAAAACATTTTATTCTAGCAATTTTCTAAGTTTATAAGATGGACATTTGAAATGTGTCTCTATTTTTGGGACTGTATTCCCCCATTATTGGCGTCATCCAGGTTTTTTGTGCTAAGGTTGAGAACTATGGTGAGAACTGAATTCACTGAATATGTTTGGGGGCTGTATTCCCCATTACTGGCTTTGTTCAGGAGTTTTGTGCTAAGAGGTTGGCAGCTATGGTGAGAACTGAATTCACTAAATGGTAGCTATTTAAGTTTCAGTCAGCTGATTTTGCATAGTGGTATGTTGCTCTGACTGTTTTGCACAGGGTCCTGGGTTCATGTTTTGGCAGTGAAATGTATGGTAGTAACACAGCATCCATCTTATTCTAGCAACTTTCCAAGATTATACAAGCAATGTTTAAAATGTGTCCCTGTTTTTTGGGCTTTTGTCCCCCCCCCCCCAATAAATTTTGGCTTTTTCCAGATTTCTTGTCCTGCAAAGTTCAGAGATACGAGTGTTGAGTAGATTTTACAAGGATCTGAGAGCTGCAGGGCAAGAGAAGTTTAGTGCTGCTTATGCTGAGTCCGCTTGCATTGCTAATAGCACAACAGGTAGTATACTTGCTTTTGATGCAGAAGGCTGTGGGTTCTACTCCCACAGTATGTAGATGCATTGCTTATACTGTACTGTGTTGTAAAGGGGGGTGGATGCTGCAGTCCCTTTTGGCAAAGATGCCTAGTAATTATGAACCTGTTATCAGTTTGCCATCCATTCCCTATTGCAATATTACTAGCTTATCATTTTTTTAATGTAGCATAGGCAATTTATTCCTCAAGGGCAACAGGCACTTTATTTGTAGATGAAACAATTAAATATAAAGTTGTTTGCTAGCAGCAACCTCTTCATTAGTTAATGTGGAATTATTTAGCTTTCAGAGATTGTGCATATTTACTGATACTGGTGGATTGTAGAAGTTTGAGTAGACTTTTATGATGGAAATGTTCCGAATTGGGCAGTTTTGTCATTGGTGGTACATGCATTTTGTTTCATTGCTTACTGGAAAAATGTTCAAAACAATAAATTTAAAATGCCCTCTAACAACTGTACTGTATTGTACAAGGAATATAATTTAATACAATCAGGAAGGTATATCAAAGAGCACGGGTATGTTTCTTGTGCAAGGGGCCTATGATTTGGAAACAGCCCAAAGTTAATCTTTATCTGCCACTGGCAAAATGTATTTTCCTTGAATGTGAGTTTCAATGCTGTTTCAATGAATATGAATTTCAAGGGCAGATAAGTTTTAATGCTAAGTCTATTTTCATTGTGAGACTGCATTGCTTTGTTTAGCAGATATCTATTAGTGTTTGCGCTGTAAAATGCAAAATAAAACTTTCAAATGAAATCCAAATCACTGCAGAAGTAAAACAGTATGCACATTACAGTGTTTATGGTAAATGGGGTGAAATAACCAAGGAATGGGGCATTGGAATGGCTGCAGGGGGGAGGCTCCATTCGATTATGATTTTGTGAGGGGGGAAGGGCAGCAAACTCAAAGACAGCCTGGGCTGACCTATACCTCTCAACTGTCCAGATTTTTGCTGAATGAATAGATTTTTGCTGTTTATTTTTGGTTTGTTCCTCATAAAATTTGTGGTTTTCTGGCAAATCATTTAGGAATGAAATTACTAAATAATGACAGACATTGAGTTTCAGATGTCATAACCTTTAGAAAAATGCATGCTAAAGCAAGACCTGTTATTCTATCAACTAAATTTATACAAGAGCAATTTTTAGTATTGTCTGTATGTTCCCCCAATATATTTGGCCTTGTCCAGATTTCCTGCATTAGGAGGTTGAGAGGTACATGCAAATGAATTGCTTTATACAATTAGGAATATCCATACCTCTCAATTGTCCCCAATTTTGGCTAAAAATATTGCTCTCCCCCTAATAATCCCTCTGCAAAATGGCAATTTTGGAATAAACTGTGGAGGGTTTACAATTATAAATAACTGTAATGATCAGAGTTATATATTACTTTTATTTCAGAAATGCATGTAGATGTTCTTATTTTATCAGCTACTCAAGTTAACAGTAATAATATTAAAAAGGTGCCCCTTCTTTGACAGGTTCCCAGATGTATTGTGTGGCAATTTTATATTTTTGCATCACATTTTTGGTCTGTTTTTCATAAAATTGTGGTTTCCTGGCAAACTAGTGGCAAATCATTAAAGACTGAAGTTAGAAAATAATGGCAGACATTTGAGTTTCAGATTTCATACCCTTCAGAAAATTCATACTAATGCAAGACCTACTACTATTCCATTATCTTTATAAGTTTATAAGAGCAATATTTAAAAATTGTCTTTATTTTTGGGCCTTTGTCCCACTTCTATGTAAAGCTTTGTCCAGATTTCTTGCTCTGAGGTTGAGAGGTATGAGTGTTAGAGCCATCACTGTCAGCCAGAGACATTTCAAATTGTAAAATACTTGTTGCACCCCACTCCCCCCCATGTAGTGACTCTGGATGTGTCCAAGCAAGGCAAGGAGCAGTTATGCAGTGTAAGTGTGCAGAGTATTCCCCCATCCAAGGTAGACACAAGTACAACAGTGGCTTTTCATCTGTCCCTGATTTTGCAGAATGTTCTGTTTTTCTGTCATATTTTTATACTGTTGATTTATGCTCCTTATTATTCAGAAAATGCATGCTGTCGCAGTGCCCTGTTTCTCTGTGTTTAAGTTGCAATGCTTTAATGACCATCAGGTAAACTTGTCAGAGATTGTAAGATGCAAATAAGCTTTAATAAGCATGCTGTTAAAGAATTAACAGCATTGAAAGCCTTTTTGTTGTTGCCATGCAGAGAATATTTACATAACTAGATAACGTACAAGCCTTAGGTATTGAACTGCATATATGACAGTATTTGTAATAAAGGACAGGATTACAGTATTTTCAGAAGCTTATTACTTTTGGTGGAGACTTGCAGTTATCTTTGCAGGCTTTACCTGTAAACTAAACAGAATGCCAATCTATCATGTGTGGTCCATAACCTGTGTGGTAATCCTTTAAGCAATTTATCTTGAGCTTGTTTCTTGTTTGCTGTTTATTTTTTACTTTGATCATGTCTTCCCCATGAAGCAAGTAGATAGTTGTTGTCAGCAGCAGGTCTTTTTTGGATAAGAAACATTTTTACAAGTTGGGGTATCACAGAGATTGCTACTTTCAGCATGTTACTTGGTACTTTTATAAAGCTGAATAGAAATTATAATTAGAATGCAGTGCAAGGAGAATTGGTTTGAGTTGAGTGCTGCTTGGATTTTTTTTATACTTGATTTTGACTGGCATTCCAGTAATGTATTTAAAAAGTAATTTCTTTTTTCATGCCTCACAACCTTTTTGTTTCCCTCTAGATATTAAATAAGCTGTCATGTTGCCAATACATTGAAATATTTTTTTCTTTTACACTTCATTTTGTCTTGATTTGACTCTTGTAATGATGGTTTGGCACCCAGGGCAGCATGTTTAATTAAAGTTCCAGTTGTTGTGGTTTGGAGCATAGATCTGCCCATTTCTAGTTGTCCACACCTCTTCCCATTGGCCCCACCCATTCAGCTGTCTCCTGCAGCCCCCCTTTGATTTAAAGTCACCAGCCGCCACTGGAACCAGCTTTTATTTTTACTTAAAAGGAGACGATTTGGTGGTCTGACCTTACCAGAGAAGACATTAGACTAGGGGGTGTGCAGCACTCTCCCATATTAGTGAGTACCAAATCCAATATGGCTGCAACCCTGGTTGGTGTATTGACAATCTGGTCCAGAGAATTTGTATTTACAAAATCCAGGAATCCCTGTGCCTTTATGTTTGGTATCATATATGATTCCTTGTTAATGGCGGGGTAATTTAAGTCACCCATGAATATGGTATTGGGTTGGATGGTGAGTGTTTCTAATAAGTTTAAATACATGGTATTGGATTCCTAGGTCATAGAGGTGCTCCTATAGCTTGCAAAGAAATTGTATTGGATTTTGCCTAGGGTGATTTGAATGTGGAGAAGCTCAAGTGCATTATCCTATTTGACCAGCCTTGAGGTATATTTATTTTTTATGTAAATCGAGATACATCCACCATTAATCCCTGTCTGTGTAGTTGCTGGTCTATGTGTGTGGAAGGCATTATAACCTTGAACTGTCTGTGTGCTGTCTGCAGCTTTAAACCATGTCTAAGTGACCACACCAATGTCACCATTTTCTAAGGTGAAGAGAACTTCTAGGGAGTGCAGTTTTGTTTGTTTAGACTACTAGCATTGAGCAGTAATACCTTTAGATTTTCTTGGATTTGATTTGCAACGTTGGAAGTACTTTGGCATTGCCTGAAAAGGCCCTATGGGGGAGGACAATATTTTAGCTAATATTCAAAAGCCTAGATGAGAGAGCTGCAATAATCCCTGGCAAAGCAGAGTGGTCTGTTGACCATCTCCTTCCCTGCCGACAAATATTGCACACCTTAGATGACACTAGAAAGTAAGCCAATTACTATACTTAGCCATCTTTTGTTTGTATTGTGGCATCATTCTTGGAGAAGGCAAAATTCTGCTCAATGTTAGGCTCATACCAGCCTGAGACACATATTCTGAGAGCTCCATGATGTCTTTCTTCATATACTATAGGGAGGTATGTCTTAGGTCATTTATACCCACATGGACAATGACTGAGTCATACTGGTGGTTGTGGTCCAATGACCAGAGAGGGTGTGTAATGTGGTGGATCCTGGCCCCAGACAAGCAACTGACTGTGACTTTTTCCTTACTCAGCCTGTTGAGAGGGACATCACTGTGTCTCATAAAGGAATCTCAAATGACCAGAATGTTGGACTGTGTGATGTTTTCCCTTATTTGCTTAGAAGTAGAGGCTCCATGAGATGTGGCTGTATGTGTTGATGTGGGTGTTGTTTGGAAAGAGTGCATTCAGGGCTGTTGAGGGTGTTTGTTATGTGTAACTCATCTAGGAGGTCTTTGGAGTTTAGGAAAGTTACATTTAATTGCCACATCATACGTGGATCTATGTGTCTGCTTTGAATTGTGTGTGATGGGTGCAGAGTGTGTACTACTGACAACCTTACTGACATTAGGAGTGCTTTTATATGAGAGATTTCCATCCAGTAAAATTGTGTAAATACATCTCTCACATACCATATCAGTTTCTTTGAGAATTAACTGGTTGTCAGTAAACATGAGGCAATTTCTACATTGCCTCAGGATTCCCAAACCAATGAAGCTGGTAACAGAGATAGTGAGAAAGTTCATATCCATGACAGCACATTCTTTCTTATTGATTAGATAGTTGGAGTAAGACTATAAAGTAATGTCAGGAGTATCCGATTTGCAACTCTGGGGCAGTGCTTTTCACTGCAAACTAGTTGGCCTGTGTGCAACTACAGATTGGTGAAATTTCAATGGTGATAGCACACAACAGTTTGACAGAAAGGTCACTTAAATGACTGTCCTGATAACTTCATACGAAAAATGCCACACAGTTATAAAATTATAACCATGCAAAGCAGTCAGTAGAAAAAAAGGTCAAAGCAAATATTCTGTATTAAAATGTGCACCATAACATTATCATGCATAAATGTAAAATTAAAACTGCAAAAAATACAGATGCCCCAGATGCCCATCAGGCTCATATCTCACAATGGGTCTACTTTGACCCATCAAAATTACATTTCACCGAAATGTAATAACATGAGCTGTTTTTCATGAAAGTGCACTTTTGCTGAAATGCACTTTCGCGAAAAACAAATTAAACAAAAACAAAAAAAAAACACAACGCTAACCATATTTTTGCAGGGGGAAAGCCTCCTGCACCCCCCCATGCCCTCGCTACTTTTATATTCTCACTCTGAGATCACATTACAGTGGGGAAAAGGGAATATTCCCTTATCCTCACTGTGCCACGATCTAAGCAACAGCCCCCGTTGCTGTTCACTTAAGTGTCTTTTCACGAAAGTACATTTCAGCAATAACACACTCTAGTGAAATAGAGCTTGCCTAATTACGTTTCAGTGAAACGTAATTTTGTTAGGTCGAGGTAGACCCCTCACAACACCTGTGAGTGTGTGGTAATATCTATACTATTCACAGCCCTTGGTGGTTTATTGCACACACACATACACACATATATATATATATATATATATATATATATATATATATATATATATATATATATATATTTATGTGTGTATGTATGTATGTATACACATATACACACATATGCAGATACACAGATATGTGTATATATGGGTTTGCTATTGAAATTTTAAATCCACTTCGGTCGACCATTCAGAAAGTTGACGCGAAATGCTGAATTTGGAATTTCAGAATAGCAACCAACACGAAAATGAATACTTCGAATGAATGAATGAATGAGTACTTCGATGTATTTGACATAGCAGGAGGTGACATCACTCACCTCCTGCTATGCACATTAATGTACATTCTACAGTCAGCAGCACATTAATTCTACTATTTTGCAGGGGGACTACGCTCCACTGCAGCCTCATGTGGGGGGCTGCTCCCCCCACACCCCTGCACATTAAATATACCAACTCTGAGATCGCACTATAGTGAGGAAATGGGCTAATTCCTTATTCTTCACAGAACCGTGATCTCCCTGCACAATGTCGAACTCAAATACTCAAACTACACTAC
>NC_056747.1:54349961-54362461 GCF_019279795.1 Protopterus annectens | reverse complement strand
TGCTTTATCTTCAGTGTTAGTGTATACAATCAGGACAGCTCAGTGCATTACTTTATCTTCAGTGTTAGTGTATACAATCAGGACAGCTCAGTGCATTGCTTTATCTTCTGTGTTAGTGTATACAATCAGGACAGCTCAGTGCATTGTTTTATCTTCAGTGTTAGTGTATACAATCAGGACAGCTCAGTGCATTGCTTTATCTTCAGTGTTAGTGTATACAATCAGGACAGCTCAGTGCATTGCTTTATCTTCAGTGTTAGTGTATACAATCAGGACAGCTCAGTGCATTGCTATATCTTCAGTGTTAGTGTATACAATCAGGACAGCTCAGTGCATTGCTTTATCTTCAGTGTTAGTGTATGCAATCAGGACAGCTCAGTGCATTGCTTTATCTTCAGTGTTAGTGTATACAATCAGGACAGCTCAGTGCATTGCTTTATCTTCAGTGTTAGTGTATACAATCAGGACAGCTCAGTGCATTGCTATATCTTCAGTGTTAGTGTATACAATCAGGACAGCTCAGTGCATTGCTATATCTTCAGTGTTAGTGTATACAATCAGGACAGCTCAGTGCATTGCTATATCTTCAGTGTTAGTGTATACAATCAGGACAGCTCAGTGCATTGCTTTATCTTCAGTGTTAGTGTATACAATCAGGACAGCTCAGTGCATTGCTTTATCTTCAGTGTTAGTGTATACAATCAGGACAGCTCAGTGCATTGCTTTATCTTCAGTGTTAGTGTATACAATCAGGACAGCTCAGTGCATTGCTTTATCTTCAGTGTTAGTGTATACAATCAGGACAGCTCAGTGCATTGCTATATCTTCAGTGTTAGTGTATACAATCAGGACAGCTCAGTGCATTGCTTTATCTTCAGTGTTAGTGTATACAATCAGGACAGCTCAGTGCATTGCTTTATCTTCAGTGTTAGTGTATACAATCAGGACAGCTCAGTGCATTGCTTTATCTTCAGTGTTAGTGTATACAATCAGGACAGCTCAGTGCATTGCTTTATCTTCAGTGTTAGTGTATACAATCAGGACAGCTCAGTGCATTGCTATATCTTCAGTGTTAGTGTATACAATCAGGACAGCTCAGTGCATTGCTTTATCTTCAGTGTTAGTGTATACAATCAGGACAGCTCAGTGCATTGCTTTATCTTCAGTGTTAGTGTATACAATCAGGACAGCTCAGTGCATTGCTTTATCTTCAGTGTTAGTGTATACAATCAGGACAGCTCAGTGCATTGCTTTATCTTCAGTGTTAGTGTATACAATCAGGACAGCTCAGTGCATTGCTATATCTTCAGTGTTAGTGTATACAATCAGGACAGCTCAGTGCATTGTTTTATCTTCAGTGTTAGTGTATACAATCAGGACAGCTCAGTGCATTGCTTTATCTTCAGTGTTAGTGTATACAATCAGGACAGCTCAGTGCATTGCTTTATCTTCAGTGTTAGTGTATACAATCAGGACAGCTCAGTGCATTGCTTTATCTTCAGTGTTAGTGTATACAATCAGGACAGCTCAGTGCATTGCTATATCTTCAGTGTTAGTGTATACAATCAGGACAGCTCAGTGCATTGCTTTATCTTCAGTGTTAGTGTATACAATCAGGACAGCTCAGTGCATTGCTTTATCTTCAGTGTTAGTGTATACAATCAGGACAGCTCAGTGCATTGCTATATCTTCAGTGTTAGTGTATACAATCAGGACAGCTCAGTGCATTGCTATATCTTCAGTGTTAGTGTATACAATCAGGACAGCTCAGTGCATTGCTATATCTTCAGTGTTAGTGTATACAATCAGGACAGCTCAGTGCATTGCTATATCTTCAGTGTTAGTGTATACAATCAGGACAGCTCAGTGCATTGCTTTATCTTCAGTGTTAGTGTATACAATCAGGACAGCTCAGTGCATTGCTTTATCTTCAGTGTTAGTGTATACAATCAGGACAGCTCAGTGCATTGCTTTATCTTCAGTGTTAGTGTATACAATCAGGACAGCTCAGTGCATTGCTATATCTTCAGTGTTAGTGTATACAATCAGGACAGCTCAGTGCATTGCTTTATCTTCAGTGTTAGTGTATACAATCAGGACAGCTCAGTGCATTGCTTTATCTTCAGTGTTAGTGTATACAATCAGGACAGCTCAGTGCATTGCTTTATCTTCAGTGTTAGTGTATACAATCAGGACAGCTCAGTGCATTGCTTTATCTTCAGTGTTAGTGTATACAATCAGGACAGCTCAGTGCATTGCTTTATCTTCAGTGTTAGTGTATACAATCAGGACAGCTCAGTGCATTGCTTTATCTTCAGTGTTAGTGTATACAATCAGGACAGCTCAGTGCATTGCTTTATCTTCAGTGTTAGTGTATACAATCAGGACAGCTCAGTGCATTGCTTTATCTTCAGTGTTAGTGTATACAATCAGGACAGCTCAGTGCATTGCTTTATCTTCAGTGTTAGTGTATACAATCAGGACAGCTCAGTGCATTGCTTTATCTTCAGTGTTAGTGTATACAATCAGGACAGCTCAGTGCATTGCTTTATCTTCAGTGTTAGTGTATACAATCAGGACAGCTCAGTGCATTGCTTTATCTTCAGTGTTAGTGTATACAATCAGGACAGCTCAGTGCATTGCTTTATCTTCAGTGTTAGTGTATACAATCAGGACAGCTCAGTGCATTGCTTTATCTTCAGTGTTAGTGTATACAATCAGGACAGCTCAGTGCATTGCTATATCTTCAGTGTTAGTGTATACAATCAGGACAGCTCAGTGCATTGCTATATCTTCAGTGTTAGTGTATACAATCAGGACAGCTCAGTGCATTGCTTTATCTTCAGTGTTAGTGTATACAATCAGGACAGCTCAGTGCATTGCTTTATCTTCAGTGTTAGTGTATACAATCAGGACAGCTCAGTGCATTGCTTTATCTTCAGTGTTAGTGTATACAATCAGGACAGCTCAGTGCATTGCTTTATCTTCAGTGTTAGTGTATACAATCAGGACAGCTCAGTGCATTGCTTTATCTTCAGTGTTAGTGTATACAATCAGGACAGCTCAGTGCATTGCTTTATCTTCAGTGTTAGTGTATACAATCAGGACAGCTCAGTGCATTGCTATATCTTCAGTGTTAGTGTATACAATCAGGACAGCTCAGTGCATTGCTATATCTTCAGTGTTAGTGTATACAATCAGGACAGCTCAGTGCATTGCTTTATCTTCAGTGTTAGTGTATACAATCAGGACAGCTCAGTGCATTGCTTTATCTTCAGTGTTAGTGTATACAATCAGGACAGCTCAGTGCATTGCTATATCTTCAGTGTTAGTGTATACAATCAGGACAGCTCAGTGCATTGCTATATCTTCAGTGTTAGTGTATACAATCAGGACAGCTCAGTGCATTGCTATATCTTCAGTGTTAGTGTATACAATCAGGACAGCTCAGTGCATTGCTTTATCTTCAGTGTTAGTGTATACAATCAGGACAGCTCAGTGCATTGCTTTATCTTCAGTGTTAGTGTATACAATCAGGACAGCTCAGTGCATTGCTTTATCTTCAGTGTTAGTGTATACAATCAGGACAGCTCAGTGCATTGCTTTATCTTCAGTGTTAGTGTATACAATCAGGACAGCTCAGTGCATTGCTTTATCTTCAGTGTTAGTGTATACAATCAGGACAGCTCAGTGCATTGCTTTATCTTCAGTGTTAGTGTATACAATCAGGACAGCTCAGTGCATTGCTTTATCTTCAGTGTTAGTGTATACAATCAGGACAGCTCAGTGCATTGCTTTATCTTCAGTGTTAGTGTATACAATCAGGACAGCTCAGTGCATTGCTTTATCTTCAGTGTTAGTGTATACAATCAGGACAGCTCAGTGCATTGCTTTATCTTCAGTGTTAGTGTATACAATCAGGACAGCTCAGTGCATTGCTTTATCTTCAGTGTTAGTGTATACAATCAGGACAGTTCAGTGCATTACTATATCTTCAGTGTTAGTCTATACAATCAGGACAGCTCTGTGCATTGCTATATATTCTGTGTTAGTGTATACAATCAGGACAGCTCAGTGCATTGTTATATCTTCAGTGTTAGTGTATACAATCAGGACAGCTTAGTGCATTGCTTTGTCTTTAGTGTTAGTGTATACAATCAGGACAGCTCAGTGCATTGCTATATCTTCAGTGTTAGTGTATACAATCAGGACAGCTCAGTGCATTGCTATATCTTCAGTGTTAGTGTATACAATCAGGACAGCTCAGTGCATTGCTTTATCTTCAGTGTTAGTGTATACAATCAGGACAGCTCAGTGCATTGCTTTATCTTCAGTGTTAGTGTATACAATCAGGACAGCTCAGTGCATTGCTTTATCTTCAGTGTTAGTGTATACAATCAGGACAGCTCAGTGCATTGCTTTATCTTCAGTGTTAGTGTATACAATCAGGACAGCTCAGTGCATTGCTATATCTTCAGTGTTAGTGTATACAATCAGGACAGCTCAGTGCATTGCTATATCTTCAGTGTTAGTGTATACAATCAGGACAGCTCAGTGCATTGCTTTATCTTCAGTGTTAGTGTATACAATCAGGACAGCTCAGTGCATTGCTTTATCTTCAGTGTTAGTGTATACAATCAGGACAGCTCAGTGCATTGCTATATCTTCAGTGTTAGTGTATACAATCAGGACAGCTCAGTGCATTGCTATATCTTCAGTGTTAGTGTATACAATCAGGACAGCTCAGTGCATTGCTATATCTTCAGTGTTAGTGTATACAATCAGGACAGCTCAGTGCATTGCTTTATCTTCAGTGTTAGTGTATACAATCAGGACAGCTCAGTGCATTGCTTTATCTTCAGTGTTAGTGTATACAATCAGGACAGCTCAGTGCATTGCTTTATCTTCAGTGTTAGTGTATACAATCAGGACAGCTCAGTGCATTGCTTTATCTTCAGTGTTAGTGTATACAATCAGGACAGCTCAGTGCATTGCTATATCTTCAGTGTTAGTGTATACAATCAGGACAGCTCAGTGCATTGCTATATCTTCAGTGTTAGTGTATACAATCAGGACAGCTCAGTGCATTGCTTTATCTTCAGTGTTAGTGTATACAATCAGGACAGCTCAGTGCATTGCTTTATCTTCAGTGTTAGTGTATACAATCAGGACAGCTCAGTGCATTGCTTTATCTTCAGTGTTAGTGTATACAATCAGGACAGCTCAGTGCATTGCTTTATCTTCAGTGTTAGTGTATACAATCAGGACAGCTCAGTGCATTGCTTTATCTTCAGTGTTAGTGTATACAATCAGGACAGCTCAGTGCATTGCTATATCTTCAGTGTTAGTGTATACAATCAGGACAGCTCAGTGCATTGCTTTATCTTCAGTGTTAGTGTATACAATCAGGACAGCTCAGTGCATTGCTTTATCTTCAGTGTTAGTGTATACAATCAGGACAGCTCAGTGCATTGCTTTATCTTCAGTGTTAGTGTATACAATCAGGACAGCTCAGTGCATTGCTATATCTTCAGTGTTAGTGTATACAATCAGGACAGCTCAGTGCATTGCTATATCTTCAGTGTTAGTGTATACAATCAGGACAGCTCAGTGCATTGCTTTATCTTCAGTGTTAGTGTATACAATCAGGACAGCTCAGTGCATTGCTTTATCTTCAGTGTTAGTGTATACAATCAGGACAGCTCAGTGCATTGCTTTATCTTCAGTGTTAGTGTATACAATCAGGACAGCTCAGTGCATTGCTTTATCTTCAGTGTTAGTGTATACAATCAGGACAGCTCAGTGCATTGCTTTATCTTCAGTGTTAGTGTATACAATCAGGACAGCTCAGTGCATTGCTTTATCTTCAGTGTTAGTGTATACAATCAGGACAGCTCAGTGCATTGCTTTATCTTCAGTGTTAGTGTATACAATCAGGACAGCTCAGTGCATTGCTATATCTTCAGTGTTAGTGTATACAATCAGGACAGCTCAGTGCATTGCTTTATCTTCAGTGTTAGTGTATACAATCAGGACAGCTCAGTGCATTGCTTTATCTTCAGTGTTAGTGTATACAATCAGGACAGCTCAGTGCATTGCTATATCTTCAGTGTTAGTGTATACAATCAGGACAGCTCAGTGCATTGCTATATCTTCAGTGTTAGTGTATACAATCAGGACAGCTCAGTGCATTGCTATATCTTCAGTGTTAGTGTATACAATCAGGACAGCTCAGTGCATTGCTTTATCTTCAGTGTTAGTGTATACAATCAGGACAGCTCAGTGCATTGCTTTATCTTCAGTGTTAGTGTATACAATCAGGACAGCTCAGTGCATTGCTTTATCTTCAGTGTTAGTGTATACAATCAGGACAGCTCAGTGCATTGCTTTATCTTCAGTGTTAGTGTATACAATCAGGACAGCTCAGTGCATTGCTTTATCTTCAGTGTTAGTGTATACAATCAGGACAGCTCAGTGCATTGCTATATCTTCAGTGTTAGTGTATACAATCAGGACAGCTCAGTGCATTGCTTTATCTTCAGTGTTAGTGTATACAATCAGGACAGCTCAGTGCATTGCTTTATCTTCAGTGTTAGTGTATACAATCAGGACAGCTCAGTGCATTGCTTTATCTTCAGTGTTAGTGTATACAATCAGGACAGCTCAGTGCATTGCTTTATCTTCAGTGTTAGTGTATACAATCAGGACAGCTCAGTGCATTGCTATATCTTCAGTGTTAGTGTATACAATCAGGACAGCTCAGTGCATTGCTTTATCTTCAGTGTTAGTGTATACAATCAGGACAGCTCAGTGCATTGCTATATCTTCAGTGTTAGTGTATACAATCAGGACAGCTCAGTGCATTGCTATATCTTCAGTGTTAGTGTATACAATCAGGACAGCTCAGTGCATTGCTTTATCTTCAGTGTTAGTGTATACAATCAGGACAGCTCAGTGCATTGCTTTATCTTCAGTGTTAGTGTATACAATCAGGACAGCTCAGTGCATTGCTTTATCTTCAGTGTTAGTGTATACAATCAGGACAGCTCAGTGCATTGCTTTATCTTCAGTGTTAGTGTATACAATCAGGACAGCTCAGTGCATTGCTATATCTTCAGTGTTAGTGTATACAATCAGGACAGCTCAGTGCATTGCTATATCTTCAGTGTTAGTGTATACAATCAGGACAGCTCAGTGCATTGCTTTATCTTCAGTGTTAGTGTATACAATCAGGACAGCTCAGTGCATTGCTTTATCTTCAGTGTTAGTGTATACAATCAGGACAGCTCAGTGCATTGCTTTATCTTCAGTGTTAGTGTATACAATCAGGACAGCTCAGTGCATTGCTTTATCTTCAGTGTTAGTGTATACAATCAGGACAGCTCAGTGCATTGCTATATCTTCAGTGTTAGTGTATACAATCAGGACAGCTCAGTGCATTGCTATATCTTCAGTGTTAGTGTATACAATCAGGACAGCTCAGTGCATTGCTTTATCTTCAGTGTTAGTGTATACAATCAGGACAGCTCAGTGCATTGCTTTATCTTCAGTGTTAGTGTATACAATCAGGACAGCTCAGTGCATTGCTTTATCTTCAGTGTTAGTGTATACAATCAGGACAGCTCAGTGCATTGCTTTATCTTCAGTGTTAGTGTATACAATCAGGACAGCTCAGTGCATTGCTATATCTTCAGTGTTAGTGTATACAATCAGGACAGCTCAGTGCATTGCTTTATCTTCAGTGTTAGTGTATACAATCAGGACAGCTCAGTGCATTGCTTTATCTTCAGTGTTAGTGTATACAATCAGGACAGCTCAGTGCATTGCTTTATCTTCAGTGTTAGTGTATACAATCAGGACAGCTCAGTGCATTGCTTTATCTTCAGTGTTAGTGTATACAATCAGGACAGCTCAGTGCATTGCTTTATCTTCAGTGTTAGTGTATACAATCAGGACAGCTCAGTGCATTGCTTTATCTTCAGTGTTAGTGTATACAATCAGGACAGCTCAGTGCATTGCTTTATCTTCAGTGTTAGTGTATACAATCAGGACAGCTCAGTGCATTGCTTTATCTTCAGTGTTAGTGTATACAATCAGGACAGCTCAGTGCATTGCTTTATCTTCAGTGTTAGTGTATACAATCAGGACAGCTCAGTGCATTGCTATATCTTCAGTGTTAGTGTATACAATCAGGACAGCTCAGTGCATTGCTATATCTTCAGTGTTAGTGTATACAATCAGGACAGCTCAGTGCATTGCTTTATCTTCAGTGTTAGTGTATACAATCAGGACAGCTCAGTGCATTGCTTTATCTTCAGTGTTAGTGTATACAATCAGGACAGCTCAGTGCATTGCTTTATCTTCAGTGTTAGTGTATACAATCAGGACAGCTCAGTGCATTGCTTTATCTTCAGTGTTAGTGTATACAATCAGGACAGCTCAGTGCATTGCTTTATCTTCAGTGTTAGTGTATACAATCAGGACAGCTCAGTGCATTGCTTTATCTTCAGTGTTAGTGTATACAATCAGGACAGCTCAGTGCATTGCTTTATCTTCAGTGTTAGTGTATACAATCAGGACAGCTCAGTGCATTGCTATATCTTCAGTGTTAGTGTATACAATCAGGACAGCTCAGTGCATTGCTATATCTTCAGTGTTAGTGTATACAATCAGGACAGCTCAGTGCATTGCTTTATCTTCAGTGTTAGTGTATACAATCAGGACAGCTCAGTGCATTGCTTTATCTTCAGTGTTAGTGTATACAATCAGGACAGCTCAGTGCATTGCTTTATCTTCAGTGTTAGTGTATACAATCAGGACAGCTCAGTGCATTGCTTTATCTTCAGTGTTAGTGTATACAATCAGGACAGCTCAGTGCATTGCTATATCTTCAGTGTTAGTGTATACAATCAGGACAGCTCAGTGCATTGCTATATCTTCAGTGTTAGTGTATACAATCAGGACAGCTCAGTGCATTGCTATATCTTCAGTGTTAGTGTATACAATCAGGACAGCTCAGTGCATTGCTATATCTTCAGTGTTAGTGTATACAATCAGGACAGCTCAGTGCATTGCTTTATCTTCAGTGTTAGTGTATACAATCAGGACAGCTCAGTGCATTGCTTTATCTTCAGTGTTAGTGTATACAATCAGGACAGCTCAGTGCATTGCTTTATCTTCAGTGTTAGTGTATACAATCAGGACAGCTCAGTGCATTGCTTTATCTTCAGTGTTAGTGTATACAATCAGGACAGCTCAGTGCATTGCTATATCTTCAGTGTTAGTGTATACAATCAGGACAGCTCAGTGCATTGCTATATCTTCAGTGTTAGTGTATACAATCAGGACAGCTCAGTGCATTGCTTTATCTTCAGTGTTAGTGTATACAATCAGGACAGCTCAGTGCATTGCTTTATCTTCAGTGTTAGTGTATACAATCAGGACAGCTCAGTGCATTGCTTTATCTTCAGTGTTAGTGTATACAATCAGGACAGCTCAGTGCATTGCTTTATCTTCAGTGTTAGTGTATACAATCAGGACAGCTCAGTGCATTGCTATATCTTCAGTGTTAGTGTATACAATCAGGACAGCTCAGTGCATTGCTTTATCTTCAGTGTTAGTGTATACAATCAGGACAGCTCAGTGCATTGCTTTATCTTCAGTGTTAGTGTATACAATCAGGACAGCTCAGTGCATTGCTTTATCTTCAGTGTTAGTGTATACAATCAGGACAGCTCAGTGCATTGCTTTATCTTCAGTGTTAGTGTATACAATCAGGACAGCTCAGTGCATTGCTTTATCTTCAGTGTTAGTGTATACAATCAGGACAGCTCAGTGCATTGCTATATCTTCAGTGTTAGTGTATACAATCAGGACAGCTCAGTGCATTGCTTTATCTTCAGTGTTAGTGTATACAATCAGGACAGCTCAGTGCATTGCTTTATCTTCAGTGTTAGTGTATACAATCAGGACAGCTCAGTGCATTGCTTTATCTTCAGTGTTAGTGTATACAATCAGGACAGCTCAGTGCATTGCTTTATCTTCAGTGTTAGTGTATACAATCAGGACAGCTCAGTGCATTGCTTTATCTTCAGTGTTAGTGTATACAATCAGGACAGCTCAGTGCATTGCTTTATCTTCAGTGTTAGTGTATACAATCAGGACAGCTCAGTGCATTGCTATATCTTCAGTGTTAGTGTATACAATCAGGACAGCTCAGTGCATTGCTTTATCTTCAGTGTTAGTGTATACAATCAGGACAGCTCAGTGCATTGCTTTATCTTCAGTGTTAGTGTATACAATCAGGACAGCTCAGTGCATTGCTTTATCTTCAGTGTTAGTGTATACAATCAGGACAGCTCAGTGCATTGCTATATCTTCAGTGTTAGTGTATACAATCAGGACAGCTCAGTGCATTGCTTTATCTTCAGTGTTAGTGTATACAATCAGGACAGCTCAGTGCATTGCTTTATCTTCAGTGTTAGTGTATACAATCAGGACAGCTCAGTGCATTGCTTTATCTTCAGTGTTAGTGTATACAATCAGGACAGCTCAGTGCATTGCTATATCTTCAGTGTTAGTGTATACAATCAGGACAGCTCAGTGCATTGCTATATCTTCAGTGTTAGTGTATACAATCAGGACAGCTCAGTGCATTGCTTTATCTTCAGTGTTAGTGTATACAATCAGGACAGCTCAGTGCATTGCTTTATCTTCAGTGTTAGTGTATACAATCAGGACAGCTCAGTGCATTGCTTTATCTTCAGTGTTAGTGTATACAATCAGGACAGCTCAGTGCATTGCTTTATCTTCAGTGTTAGTGTATACAATCAGGACAGCTCAGTGCATTGCTATATCTTCAGTGTTAGTGTATACAATCAGGACAGCTCAGTGCATTGCTTTATCTTCAGTGTTAGTGTATACAATCAGGACAGCTCAGTGCATTGCTTTATCTTCAGTGTTAGTGTATACAATCAGGACAGCTCAGTGCATTGCTTTATCTTCAGTGTTAGTGTATACAATCAGGACAGCTCAGTGCATTGCTTTATCTTCAGTGTTAGTGTATACAATCAGGACAGCTCAGTGCATTGCTTTATCTTCAGTGTTAGTGTATACAATCAGGACAGCTCAGTGCATTGCTTTATCTTCAGTGTTAGTGTATACAATCAGGACAGCTCAGTGCATTGCTTTATCTTCAGTGTTAGTGTATACAATCAGGACAGCTCAGTGCATTGCTTTATCTTCAGTGTTAGTGTATACAATCAGGACAGCTCAGTGCATTGCTTTATCTTCAGTGTTAGTGTATACAATCAGGACAGCTCAGTGCATTGCTATATCTTCAGTGTTAGTGTATACAATCAGGACAGCTCAGTGCATTGCTATATCTTCAGTGTTAGTGTATACAATCAGGACAGCTCAGTGCATTGCTTTATCTTCAGTGTTAGTGTATACAATCAGGACAGCTCAGTGCATTGCTTTATCTTCAGTGTTAGTGTATACAATCAGGACAGCTCAGTGCATTGCTTTATCTTCAGTGTTAGTGTATACAATCAGGACAGCTCAGTGCATTGCTTTATCTTCAGTGTTAGTGTATACAATCAGGACAGCTCAGTGCATTGCTTTATCTTCAGTGTTAGTGTATACAATCAGGACAGCTCAGTGCATTGCTTTATCTTCAGTGTTAGTGTATACAATCAGGACAGCTCAGTGCATTGCTTTATCTTCAGTGTTAGTGTATACAATCAGGACAGCTCAGTGCATTGCTTTATCTTCAGTGTTAGTGTATACAATCAGGACAGCTCAGTGCATTGCTTTATCTTCAGTGTTAGTGTATACAATCAGGACAGCTCAGTGCATTGCTTTATCTTCAGTGTTAGTGTATACAATCAGGACAGCTCAGTGCATTGCTATATCTTCAGTGTTAGTGTATACAATCAGGACAGCTCAGTGCATTGCTTTATCTTCAGTGTTAGTGTATACAATCAGGACAGCTCAGTGCATTGCTTTATCTTCAGTGTTAGTGTATACAATCAGGACAGCTCAGTGCATTGCTTTATCTTCAGTGTTAGTGTATACAATCAGGACAGCTCAGTGCATTGCTTTATCTTCAGTGTTAGTGTATACAATCAGGACAGCTCAGTGCATTGCTTTATCTTCAGTGTTAGTGTATACAATCAGGACAGCTCAGTGCATTGCTATATCTTCAGTGTTAGTGTATACAATCAGGACAGCTCAGTGCATTGCTATATCTTCAGTGTTAGTGTATACAATCAGGACAGCTCAGTGCATTGCTTTATCTTCAGTGTTAGTGTATACAATCAGGACAGCTCAGTGCATTGCTTTATCTTCAGTGTTAGTGTATACAATCAGGACAGCTCAGTGCATTGCTTTATCTTCAGTGTTAGTGTATACAATCAGGACAGCTCAGTGCATTGCTATATCTTCAGTGTTAGTGTATACAATCAGGACAGCTCAGTGCATTGCTTTATCTTCCCTTTTTC
>NC_056747.1:54316225-54349461 GCF_019279795.1 Protopterus annectens | reverse complement strand
AGTGCATTGCTATATCTTCAGTGTTAGTGTACACAATCAGGACATCTCAATGCATTGCTTTATCTTCAGTGTTAGTGTATAGAACCAGGAAAGTGAGTGCATTGCTTTATCTTCAGTGTTAGTGTATACAACCAGGACAGCTTAGTGCATTGCTATATCTTCAGTCTTATTGTATACAATCAGGACAGCTCAGTACATTGCTATATCTTCAGTGTTAGTTTATACAAACAGGACAGCTCAGTGCATTGCTATATCTTCAGTCTTTGTTTATACAATCAGGACAGCTCAGTGCATTGCTTTCTCTTCAGTGTTAGTGTATGCAATCAGGGCAGATCAGTGCATTGCTTTATCTTCACTCTTAGTGTACACAATATGAACAGCTCAGTGCATTGCTTTATCTTCAATATTAGTGTATACAATCAGTACAGCTCAGTGCATTGCTTTATCTTCAGTGTTAGGGTATACAATCAGCACAGCTCAGTGCATTGCTTTATCTTCAGTTTTAGTGTACACAATAAGGACAGCTCAGTGCATTACTATATCTTCAGTGTTAGTCTATACAATCAGGACAGCTCAGTGCATTGCTATAGCTTTAGTGTTAGTGTATACAATCAGGACAGCTCAGTGCATTGCTATATCTTCAGTGTTAGTGTATACAATCAGGACAGCTCAGTGCATTTCTGCAATGTGGTTATGAGATTATGAACACAACTAAAAAAAGAGATTGCGATTGTCTTTGGCTCGATGGCTAGTTTAGATTCAAACTTGGCTTTGGTGCACTTTGTTAATCTCTTGAGTTATTTATTTGAATGACTAGGGATCTATTGTTTGAGAATTATTCTTCTGATTTTTGGTCAAAATTCTCTTTCTTTTATTGTAAAGCTTATTGAAATTATGGTTTCAAATAGGGTGTTTGTTTCTGGGGTTTGCCCTGCACTTGTATCTACAGGGTACAGCTGCATCTATGCAGCTGTTTACATGTTGGTATACTGCTCTGATGTTTGATTTTGTGTATTCATAGGTTCATAGGTTCATACTAGGCTATCTGCCCTCGGGCATTTAGAAGCCTAGCCAGAGTGTGTTTGGCTTTCGCCACCCATTTTAAATTAATTTTGATATGCCCTTTTTCGAGGTTAGTATACTGTGCCTCTGTCTAACAGTGACACAGAAGTGATACCCGGGGTTAACCTACGATCTCCCATCCACTCATCAAGATTCCTCTTGAAGAGAGTCAATGAGGGACTCTGCCTAACCTGGACTGGGATTTTATTCCAGAGTGAAGGGAGCCTCTGGGTTATGAATCTGTCCCTCCAGCATGTCCTATTTATTTCAGTGCTGAGGTTCAAGTCTCTCGAGCGCATAGCTCGATGGGATTTGGATTTTCTGAGGTGCAGCATGTCCATTAATTCCGGGTTGGACATGGCTTTATACGTCAGGCACAGATCACCTCTGAGCAGGTGGTATGCAACTGAGTAGAGCTGGAGTTTCTTTAACTGGACAGCATATGGCATCTGTTTGAGCCCCTTGATCCTCTTGGTGAGGTACTTTTGGGGTCTTTCCAGTTGCTGCAGGTGTCTGGTAAGGTACATCCCAAAAGGGGCATTGTACTCAATTATGGGCCTGATGAGGGATGAGTAAAGAGGCACGATGACCTCCCCTGATCTAGATGTGAATCCCTTCATGATTAGGTGGGCTATATAAAATGTTTTTCTAACCACTTTGGCCACGTGGTTGTCAAATGAGAGATTGCTATCAACTTGGGTCCCCGGGTCCCCAGTTCCCTAATTACTTCTTCTGTACTTAATGGATTACCACCTATGTGGTCATTTGTGGGCACTTTGTTTTTGCCAAAGTGATGTTAACTGGGTTTGGTGTGAATTTGAACCTTGCCAATGTATCACTTAGAAGTAGATAGTTTGGCTTGCAGAAAATCCTGAAGGTAACTTGTGTGGAAGGAGTCTCTGGTTTCAATTTTATTTCAAAGGGGATGGATTTATGGTCAGACCTAATCAATGACGAAGATACACCAGGGATGATGCAAGATGCCCCCATATTAGTAAGGGCAAGATCTAAGATGTTGCTCCCCTATTGGGTACTCTGACTAATTGTTCAAGACAATTTGTATTGACAAAGTCCAAGAATCTCTGTGTTTGTGCATTAGGGGTGGTGTAGGTTAACAATGGGTAATTTAATTCCTTTACATAGACATTCTGACTTCCTTGGGACATAGAGGGAGCTCTATATCTAGCTAATACATGGTGCGGAACCTTTCTGATGGTTGTTTCAGTCACTACACAGATGTCTGTATCTCCAGGGTGAGGAGGGCTTGTAGAGTGGAGTTTCTTCTTTATGCTGCTAGAATTGATCAGTAGCACCTTTAGATTTTCCTTTGCTTGCTTCATTATTTTGGTAGATTTGTCAGGTTACCATTGTCTATAAAAAGGCACTATGGGGCTGGACAATGTCTTTGCCAATAATTAAGAGTGAACAGATGCATGCCATTTCAGACAAAACAGCATGGTCTGTTGATCATATCCTCCTAGGCTGACAAATATTGAACCCCCTTCAAATGATAAAAAAAAAAAAATCTCATCCAATTTATAGAAGACAATTATTTTTGCTCATACCATGGCATCGCCCTTGGAGAAGATGGAATGCTGCTCAGTATTATGCTCACACCTGCCTAAGACACATAGTTTGAGAGCTCTATCATGTCTTTCTTCATATAACCCAAGGAGGTACATCCCAAGCCATTGGCACCCACATGTACTAACATGTACTATGACAGAACCATACCAGTACTTGTTGTATAAGGACTTGAGTGCTTGTGGGATCTGAAAGATCCTGGCACCAGACAACAACTAATTGTCACTGTTTCCTTGCTCACCCTGGTAAGAGGCACATTTGCATATATTACAGTGGAGTCACCTATAACTAGAATGTTTGGTTGTATGGATGACTGCCTTATGGGCTGAACATCCATATCCTTGGGACGCTTTATGTTATGTGAAGTGGTAGACTTAACTTACTGAGTATGCTTTGTGCCTGCGGTCAGTTTTGGAGGTGTTTCAGGTGAAGGCAAGATAATCTTTGGAAGCTGCAACAAGTGTTGAAATATGTGAATTGTGATGGCCTTGTGATGGCCTTGGTCAGTTGTGGTGTGTGGTGTATTGCTGATGTTTTCATGTCTGTGTTTGCTGCGTGTGAGATTTTTCCCTCCAAGTACATTATATACATACATCTCTTACACACTGTGTTATGTTTGAGTAGTAGATGATCATTGGACAGCATACACCGTCTCAAGATGCCCATCTCAATCAGGCTGGCTACAGATGTTGTGGGGAAGTGCTGGTCCATAGTTTTTGCAGGAATGACTTTGGGGAGCAACTGCGACTATAACTGGTTGGAGTTCAGTTTGTTCAGGATACTGTTTGACTGGACATGTTTGTAACACATGGAAAGATGTGTAGTTAATTGGTCAGGGATGTCCTGCAGCCCAAGGTTATGCTTATTTGCACTTTGTACATTTTATTTGAGCCTCATACATGTATTTCTAAGTTTGCATATGTTTGCAGGTCTCTTATATGGAAAGAAAACTCTTGCACAGACAACCTACTTATAGAGTAAGTCCAAATGTGGCGGTGCACTGAGAACAGCTCAGCACAGATTTTTGTCTTCCTTTTCTGATGAAAAGCTCATTTCTCAGATCAGGGCTTTCAACATGTCTAGAATCTTAAATAAAAGAGAATGGGTGGGTGCAATCAAATAAAGCCAATGACCCTAAGTAAATGACCTGAAGTAGGTTAGAATTTCAGAAACTTTAGCTTTTCAGTGGGGATATGGAGAACTATAATTAGTGTACAAATATAGGAAGCAGCAGGGAGAAAGGCACTTGATTTATCTGGCTGGGAGGGCCTATAACAATGTATCAGACCCAAGAACAGGGGAAAAACAATAACAATGTAACAAACTGAAATGCAACTTTAAGCAGCGTATAACACTGTTAACAACACTGGAATATTAACAGCTGTAGAAGCAGACAAGAACAAATCATGCAGCAAAAAATTACAATGTTGCCACTAATACAATCCAAACTACTCTCTAATGCACCAGACAAGGCAGGGATTTACAAGTAACACTGCTTATGGAAAACTGTCATAATAAATAACTAAATGAGGCTCAGAACCCGCAGTAGGTCAAAATTTTTCAGCAATTGTGAAAGAAATTACAAGATTAAGGTCCCAGAGTGAGTTCAAAATTCAAGCAGTGTACTTTTACAAGTAATTCTACTTTTGGTGATAGAAGTACAGTATGATGTATCAATAATGCTTAGATTTGCAGTAATTCACAATTCTCCCACCGCTGCAAATGAAGCTATAAGACTAAGGTCCAGGAATAAGTTGAAACTGCAAACAGGTAATTTTTTGACTAAAATATAGAAAAATGCAGCAAAAAGTACAAAAATAGTTTCTCTTCACAGGCCACTATAAGTGCACTGTAATACTGAAGCACAATTGAAATAAAAGCTTTTTTTTCCCCATTTGATGAAAAGCTAATTTTTCACAGTTTAGGTCTTTCCACACAGCTGAGAGTCTTGCATTTGTTAATAGAATAAGGTTTAAAATGAATTGACTGCTACGAAATCAAAAAATGCAGCAAGCAATGTACATCTTTACTGAAACAAAACAAGTAATATATCTGTTTGTTACAAATGTAGATGGAAGGGGCACATCATTAAGTTTTGTGATGCCAACATTGAGGAAAGTAGTTCTGAGAACAATGTTTGGTGAACTAATTCCTGTGGAGTGAGATAAGACTATATTGGGTGGATATGTTAGTAAGGCATGGGGAGATGCCTAGTTAGTTGGCCAGTGGTATACTGCAGCCCACATTTATGTTTATTTGTATTGGATGGATATAGGTTCATAGGTGTGTACTAGGCTAATGGCCCTGGAGCCTTTACAAGCCTAGGCCATAGATGTGCCCTGGTGTGGTGCTGCCTGATGTTAGTGCCCAGAGCCTCTATCAAGTAAAGCCACTGGAGTGATTTCTCAGGTGAACTTTCTTTTTCTCATCCACTCATCAAGATTTCTTTTGAAGAGGGCCAGTGAGGTGCTCTGCTTGACATGTATGGGAAGTCTGTTCCAGGGCATGGACAGTCTCTGGGTTATGAATCTGTCCCTCCAGCATGTTCTGTTGTTTGTGGTAATGAGGTTGAGGTCTCTGAAGCATGTGGTGTGTAGATATTGTGATTTCTTTAGATGTATTATTTTTAACAGAGCTGGGTCAGATATGACTTTGTAAGTCAAGCAGATATAGCCTCTTTGTAGACAATATGAGACAGAGAATAGCTGGAGTCTTTTGAGTCTGTCCATGTAGGACATGTGTTTAAGTCTAGGATCCTCTTCATGAGGTACTTTTCTGGACTTTCCAGCTGTTGCATGTGTCTAGTGAGGCACATGTCAAATGGGGTATTATACTTGATGATTGGCCTAATGAGGGAAGCGTAGAGAGAGATGATGACCTCTTTCTTCCTGGATGCAAAACCCTTGGTAATGAGATGTACCACATAAAATGACTTTCTGACCACAGTGGCAATGTGGTGGTCGAAAGAGAGGTTGCTGTCAAACTGTGTTCCCAGGCCTTCGGTGCTCAGTGGGCTCCCGTCAATGTGGTAATTCTTGGGAACTGAGTTTTTCCCCAAGGGGATTACGATGCATTTTTTGGCATTAAGCTTAAGGCGTGGTTTCAACACCGGTCATTGGTCTCAGTGAGGCCTTTCTGTAGGATGTCTACATAATGTGGGGAGTTAATAATGCCTTCCAGCTTACAGTCATCTGCAAACCTGGTCAGCCAGGGTCCCTCCATGTTGGCCTGGACTTCTGAGAAGTAGATGCCAAACAGGAGAGGACCCAGGGCCAATCTCTGTGGGACTCCACTCATGACTGGTTGGCAGTCTGACTTGGAGTCCACTACTTTCACACTGTGGGTTCTATCTGTGAGCCAATTTGCAACCCACCTAGTGATATAGGGGTTGATGCCTAGTTTGGTGAGTTTATCAATAATTCCTGAAGTGGGAATGGTATCAAAGGCCTTGGCCAGATTGAGATAGGCTGTATGAGCTGCCTTGCCCTCATCCACTGGTTTGGCAACTGACTCAAAGAAGTCAACCAGGTTGAGCAGGCATGATCTACCTTTCACAAAACCAAATTGCATGGGATCTAGACTTTCTAAATTCCCTATATCCTTGTTAATTAGGTCCATGATGATGCACTTCATAGCCTCACATATCACAGTCATCAGGGTAATGGAAAGATAATTCATAGGGTCTGTAGTCGCTCCCCCTTTATGGAGAGGGATGACTGAAGCAGTGTGCCATTCAGTAGGGACAAAGCCTGAGGTGAGGCTGTGATTGAACAGAGCACACAGATGTGGTGCCAGTTCACTTTGTAGTTCATGTAGAACACATCCAGGGATATTGTTGGGTCCCATGGAAGCTGTATTCTTGTCCTTGGACAATGCAGCTTTAACCTGTGCTGCAGTAATGCTGGGTTGCTGGAATTGCTCCGGTATTGTGATTGGTCCTTTAGGGAGGAATTCTGCCTTCATAGCTGGCTTTAGAGGTTTTGATGAGGGATCTCAACTTTTTGTTGAGGCTAATTAGGGAGTTTTTCCAGTCTTGGGACTTCACCTTTTTCTGCAACAGTTTCTTCCTTCTGTTGTAGAGTTTACTAATAGCAGGGGACCACCAGATTGGCTTCCTTTTTTTGGAGGAGAGCATCTTGGTTCTGTTGAGTATGACTAGTCCCATGCTTGTATGTACGTGTTTGTACAGTGCATTGGTGTATGATTTGGCAGTCATGCATCTATTTTCCATTAACATGGGTGCTGTGAAGCTAGCCACCTCTGTCTTTATGAGCCCAAAGTCAGCTTTGGAGAAGTTTTTCATGGTGGTTACCTTTGCGGGGGGTGCGGGTAAGATGTGGATTTCCATGGTGATTCATTTGTGTTTGGATCAATCCAGGGAAGAATTGACTATTGGTGTAGAGCAATGGTTGCCCATATTAGTAATAACCAGGTCAAGGGTGTTGCTTCCTCTAGTGGGGGTAAGAATGAGCTGGCCCAGGGCATTGGAATTGATGAATTCCAGGAAGCATTGGGCCAGTGTATTGGTGCATGAGTAGTTTTCCCATTTGATGGAGGGATAGTTCAAGTCACCTAGTATGAGAGTGTTGGTTTGGAACTTAATAGTTTCCTGGGTGCTTAGGAATGTGAACTGTGAGTCTTGGGACATGGTTGGGGACCTATAGCAGGCTCTGACCTGAATCGCCATCTTATCCAGTGTTAGTTGTACCTGAAGTATCTCAGATGTGTTATGCTGTGTTACTAGTCTGGAAGTGTGCATATCCTTTATGAATATGGAGACACCACCACATTTGGAGCTTCGGTCTATTTCTGGGGCCAAAAGGTGTGGAATGAGTTATAGCCTGGTAGTGCAGGGGTGCTTTCTGCTCCTTTAAACCAGATCTCGATTACAGCACAGCTGTCAATGTTCTCCATTTTGAGGAGTGCTTCGAGCAAGTGCATCTTGAGATTTAGACTTCTAGCACTGAGCAGCATGACCCTCATATTGTATTTATTTATTTATAGATGTTACAGCGGTAATTTGGTCTTTGGTATATCATTGAAAAGAGGCACTATAGGCGTGGCAAGTGCCTTAGCCATTATCCAGAAACCCAGGGGTGACAGATATAGGTCATCTCTGGCAAAGCATCTAGGGCTGTCAATCATGTCATCCCAAGCAGACAGATACTGGATCCCCTTAGAATGACACCAAAAACTTAGCCAATTGTTGAAGTCAATGATTTACTGCTTGTACTGCGGTATCCTTCTGGGCGATGGTAGGATGCTGCTCAGGGCTAGGGTCATACCTGCCTGGGACACAAAATCTGAGAGCTCCTCCATGTCTCTTTTCATGTAGTCCAGGGAGGTATGTCCCACCCACATGGACAGTGACAAAGTCATACTTGTACTTGTTGTGGAGTGATCTGAGTGAGTGTGTTATGTGTCAGATTCTGGCACATGATAGACAGCTGACTATTACCTTCTCCTTATTCAACTTAGTGAGTAGGGCAACAGTGTGCCTCACTATTAAGTCACCTATGATTAGTGTATTGGACAAGCTGTTTTGTCTTAAGGGTATAGGTTGAGGGGCACACTGTGTAGGTGAGCTATGTGCCTTGTCGTTTGTGCTGTGTTGTGGTGGTCGAATGCATTTCTGCCTTGTAGGTATCTGCTGTCTGAGTACATTTCTATTGAGAACCTCCATAAAAGTGGGTGTGTGGTTTGTGTTTTTATGTGAGAGCTGTGATGGTGGGTGTTCTGGAGGACTATGTGTTGAATATGGTGTGGTGCAAGTGTTGACCTTCTATTCTTGACCAGTTATGCCGATCTTGGCATGAGAGTGCATGGCTTCCAATTTGGATATATAAGTGCATCTCTCACAAGTCTGAATGTTGGGAGGTAAGAGGAGAGGGTTGTCTGTGTACATGAAGCAGTTGCTACTCTGCCTCAGAATGCCAAAGTTCACTAGGTTAATAGGAGAAAGCACAGGGAACTGACCTTTAGACATGCCAAGAGGGATGATCATTATTACTAAGTACTGGAGCTGTTTCCATATATATTCCTTTTACAGGAAAAATGTCACTCAAGGTGTCTGAGTCTGTACAGAACACTGCCAAACACTTGAGGGGAAACTAATACGTAGACCCTGAAAATTTAAGGATGTAGGCAGATATTCTGAAGTTAGAAAGAAATCAAGCAGTACTTACAGAAAAAATAAAATAATTAGCTTGTCAAGAATGATGAAAAGAGGGGAGTCGCATGAATGGCTACTGCCTGGCTAATACTAATGCTGGTCTCAGCACAGCTTCACTCTGTTGGGATACAATACTCCTTTGCTTCTTCTTTCAACAGAAGCAAAATGTTAGCATCAATCCCAAGAAGAGAAGCAGGCCACGACCTGTTTGGTGATTCCCAGTCTTGCCCCAGATGATGCAAGGGTCTGCAGGCTTGTAGCCTTTTTCTGGTAGATGCCTCGATTATGAACCAGACCAATCGGGTATGTTAAGCACAGACACTCACTCTCCGACTAGAAAGAATCAGGAATCAATGCACTCTGCTCCTACTCTCACCAGGATCAGAATATAAACACAGATTCCAAGCTGTCACCTATAAAGCAGTTATTAAGCTTTCTGGTGATCATCAGTCTCCAGAAAATAATGTAACTGCACTCCTTCTATCACCAAGAGAAAACAGAAGCAGTAATCCCAAGATGACTACTGAGAGTCAGAATGTGGGCTCTCCAATAACTGGTGGTCTTGCAAAAGATGCTTAAAGGTAAGATGAAAAAAAAATGGTTTATCCTAAACACTGCAGTGTGCACAAGAGAAGTTAGATGTGAAAGTAGGTAACTTAAGTTTTACCTGTCTAAAAAGTTACGTTTTAGCGGAGAGTCACAGTTTTTAAAACAGCAAGATAGATTGAAAGGGGGTGGTCACTTGTATTCTGGTACTATGGAATACAGTAGGATGGCCAATAAATCTAAATAGTTGAAGGGGAGTGATTTCAGAAAATGATAATTTTGTGCTTACTAACACCAGCCAGTAAAAGAGAAGAAATGAGATATATGGCCAAATTAACATAAGGGGCAGGCAACTAGAAAGACAGTGGTGTTTAAGAACACAACAGTAACCAGGTGGGAAGATGGGAAACTTTCTGTATGACTCACAAGAGACAGAGCTGTAGTCTCTTTTCAAGTTTTAATATGCAGCTAAAAGCAGAATACAAGAAAAAAACAGTGCAAAGAAACAAATCACAGTATACAAAACAGAAAAAGGCAATAAAGTAATACAAAATACAACAAATAAAAAGCAAACTAGCCTTTCCCTCACAGCAAACTGTAGCAGAGTCTGGGTGAGCCTTTCCAGTAAAGCTCTGAAATGTTTTATTTTATCCCTTAAATAGAAGGTTTAGTTCCTAGCTCCACCCCCTCAGTTCACAGGTGATTAACCTTAACTGACCTGTTTTAACTTATGTGTGACTCCTTAATTGACCTGTTCTAATTTCTGTCTGACTCACAAGAGACAGAGCTGTGGTTTCATTTCAAGTTTTAATATAGAGTTAAAAGCAGAATACAAGTAAAACACAGTGTAAAGAAAACAAATCACAGTATACAAAATAGAAAAAGGCAATAAAGTAATACAAAATACAACAAATAAAAAGCAAACTAACCTTTCCCTCACAGCAAACTGCAGCAGAGTCTGGGTGAGCCTTTCCAGTAAAGCCAATATGTCAGTAAGGCAAGGGGAGATGCCTAGTTAATTAGACAGTGGTATACTGCAGCCCACGTTTATGTTTCTTTGTATTGGGTGGATATGTTACTAAGGCATGGGGAGATGCCTAGTTAATTGGTCAGTGGTATACTGCAGCCCACATTTATGTTTCTTTGTATTGGGTGGATATGTTAGTAAGGCATGGGGAGATGCCTAGTTAATTGGTCAGTGGTATACTGCAGCCCACGTTTATGTTTGTACTTGGTGCTCTATGTCAAACACTGAGTCTGCTCTGTGTCACTGTGTTCCAACCAAGCTAGTAAAATGTATTATATTTTCAGAAGGGATTGAGATGCAAGCCCTGTTAGATTCTGAAACCATGATTTCCAATTATAAGCATTCTGTAGTGTATAAGCATAGCATTAGTAACAATCAGAAACTGGGAATAATATGAATTTGTGAAGATAGAAAGAAGTACCTTTTACACATGAAGAAATTCAGTCATAGGAAAAATGTTACATCTTCTGGCAATAATTCCCTAATTTTATCCATGCTGTAAACTAAGGAAAAAAAATTTCCTATTCTAAAGCAGTATGGAAAATGTGGGACAAGAAAAAAGGGGAATCTATAAACATAAAATAGCATTCTTTACACCCGTTCTTTATAAGAATGGGAGGGTGAGAACAGAATTAGACAAACAGATGTAGACCTAAAACCTGGAGAAGGTAGTTGGGATATGAACTATGATAGGAAACAGAATATGGTTATGGTTAGACACCAAAAAGGATCCTATCTGGATCCTATCTATTATGTGAAGCATTTCCCAAGAAGAGAGCAACAGGATCCAAAACTGCAAGAGATATCAATATAAGAATTGAAGATGAACTGATAGAGAACTCTATAGTCTCCCTGTTGTATACAAAGATAAACTATTAACATTAATGTAACTGCTTCTTGTGCAACTAATGGGGTTGCGTACATTGCTCTTTGTCAGGACTGTAAGGGGTTTTATGTAGGGAAGACAGAACAACCTTTTAGGAAAAGAATATATCAACATTTATATGATATTTATAGGAGTAACAAAAACAATGCACTTATCAGACATATCCTTACATGTCAGCAGGATAGGAATAACATTCTAAAATATAAATTTGCTGTACTTGAAAAAGTTCCTAAAGATGAGAGGTGGTGCGTGGGAGTTGCAGATTGAATTCAGAGAGTTAACCTGGCAATTGAGATTAAATGCATGTGAATTGACAGGTGTGAATGATCATATCTCTATTTTGAATATTTTGAAGTTGTATTCTACAAAGTTATGATGTACATTTTGTAAATAAGCTGTACTTTTACTATATTTTAGCATGTTTTCATTTTTATATTCTTTATTACATTGTTATAAATTGAGATATGATTACTAATGCAGTAATATGTCACATGAATTTTTGAGTATGATGATTGGTTGTTAATTGATTCAAATAAGATAGTTTATAAGCTATCACTTAAATTCTAATGAAGTCCTGTTTTCTTTGGATGAAAGCTCTAAACTCAAGTATATTAAAATTATAAATACAAATATTGACATGCAATTTGGTGTTTTTGGCTGACCACGTATTTTGAAATCAAACATCTGTCAGTTCTGAAATAAAAAAAAATAGTTCAAGACAGATATCTGTACACAGAATTAGAAAAAGTGTTAGCACAGAAATTCAGGCAAGCATTGAATAAGAAAGTCACCTAACTAAGGACCTTCAGAACCATGTGGGTATAGAAGGTAAGATACACAGTACACTGCAGAGTTCTCAGCATGTATCTACTGGTATAAAGCAGAGAATGTAATGAATATAGACTCTGAGCAACACAAATCTGTGAACCAAGAAAAAAGTAAAAGTGATGATACAGTTTATACTATAGAGGTGTACCTTGAAGAGAAAGCCAATGCAAGGAAAGAAAAAAAAGCAAGAGGGTAGTATCCACTCAAATGAAAGTAGGGGTACAGCAAACCTGAAAAAAACACACTCAAGAGGCACATGGTGATAGCCAAGAAATTAAAGGAGGTGATTTTTGTTTACAACTACCTTTTGGAGAGGCAAATATAGAAAAAGCTGCAGTAGCAGTGTTTTTAGAGGATAAGGTTACATCTCTTATGTCAAGGCATGTTACTTAAGAAAGTAATCCTGAGTTAGTGGACTCACAGGTACATAAACTTTAACAAGACAAAGTGGGAAGATAATACTACAAATAGGGCAAGAGAGGGCTTAACAAGTATAGGGGAAGTGTATAGTAAAGTGTAGGGGAAGATGGCGAACAGAATGTTTCTTTTACTTCTTAACTCTATTTTGAGTTAAAAGATCACCTCTTAAACAGAATAAGTAAAAAAAGGGAAGACATTCTCCATTAGGTATTAATGCCAAACCTAACATAAAACTAATAATGAGTCTAGCCTATAGTCAAGTGTTAAGAGGTCCCCTGGTGAGGAACAAAACTTATGCACAGGTATTAACCAGATTTTACTGGTCAGTCACACTGAAAGTGATACAGAACTCCTGTGATTGTCCATAATGTTGATGTATTAAGCAGTTACTTGGTGACAAAAGCACTCCTTTTATGTCAAGCCTACTGCACCATTTCTGCCAGTACATTGCAAACAGCTCAATATATCAATATATCACCCACAGACTGATTGATAAGCAGACAGGATTGGTGGACTTAGGAGGAGGTGGAGTCAGACAAGCGCATGCATAAAACATTATGGTAGGGACCAGCACCAATCACATGTAAACCCATGAATGTAGGATTGTCTGAGAAAGAACTCCAAAATCTGATTAGAAGAATGTTTAAACCCAAGTACATGACCCATCAAAGAGGGTGCTTGATGCTCAGTTGGTAGTTTTAGTACACTGTTTCCTACACTACACCTCTTTTAATTTTCAAAAATGTAAATAGGTTGTCTATAACAACACTTATTATACACTTAAAGAAATCCCAGTCACACTTAAAGAAATCCCAATCTCTCCGAACTACACGCTCCAGGGACCTAAACCTTGTCACCACAATAAACAGAACATGCTGGAGGGATAGATTCCTGTCCCAGAGACTTCCCATTCTCTGGAACAAGCTACCCATTCATGTCAAGCAAAGCTCCTCATCAGCCCTCTTTAAGAAAAATCTTGACGACTGGATGGGAAATAGAAAATTCACCCCGGGGATCACTTCTGCAGCACTGTTTGACAGGGACACAAGAAAATAATTTTCTTGGGTGGTGAAAGCCAGGGAACCTTTTTGGCTAGGCTTATATAGGCCCAAGGGCTGATAGCCTAGTACCTACCTATGAACCTATGAACCTATAAATAATAACTAAGAGAAAATGCTGGATGAAATATTACACTAAGTTGTTTACATATAAATTGTAAAATAACCAGCTCAATTAATTGAATAACAAATAATAAATATTTTTTTCTAGAAATTATTTTGGCATTTATATACAGGGGCTTCCTCTACCCAGGAGCTGTCAGTTTCTGACTGGGTTCATCTGTGGTTATATAGGTTGCATTTAATTGCTTGCTAGATTGCTTCATAAACACACACACAGCTGCATTATATCTCTTCCCCTGCCAAGCCACCTAGGTCTATGATCATTAAAATGTTATCACATGATAACTTTGATCAGGTAAATTCAGACACAGAATGTCACCCTTCCGAAGAACATCCACTTTCTGATGGGTACCTCTTCAATATTGACTGTTTCTATTTAAAATAAAGTCGACCCATTTTATTTTGTTATACAGACACTCAACACAAGTAGTGCCTGTCACAAGACACATGACAATTGTTTAAATGTGATGAAGTAATAGTAGTGGTCATTTGCTTCAATTTAAGCATTGCCCCTACCCCTTGAATAACTGTTATCTAACTTAACTTCTCTTATATTTGAATCTGTCAAATTTTCTGTATAAACTGGAATTTTCAACCTCACTTCCACACGAACATTTATATTTCAACAATGGGAAACTGTGACAGTTGACATGTTACAATCTGCTACACTATTCAAGTAATTCTCAGTGCTATAGGATTGTTACAATATTCACAGGAAACTTTTAACTCACTCAGACACAGCCAATATATTGTTTCAAAGCAGCCCTTGATGGGTTTGTATCTCTGTCCTTAAATCAAAGCTTTGAGCACACTGACATATTACATAATGCATATAGAAACAGCACATTAAAAAAGCACAGCTTAACTTCACAAGTTCAGTTTTTACATACTGTATATTTTTCAGAATCCAAGGGAGTATCACACAGGAGACTTTCTCCTCAAAATTAAATTTTCAGTTTAGGAAAACAGTAGCCCATAACTAATAATGTGCTGAGTTCTAAAGGATTTAGTTACCTGTCTCCGTAACCAGTTTCCTCTTTGTAATGTAGAAGATCTGCTTTTTAGCACAGACTTGCACATGCTTTTTACTAAAGTCTATAAACAAATAAAATGAAAAAAAAAGAAGTGGTTGGGGAAATTTTTCTGTAAGGCTAGTTTGAGTGTCAGAGTAGAGGAAGGGTGACATTTCTAACACTGAAGGACTTATTGATAGTGTCTACTAGAAAGAGTCAATGTGATAATATTATCTCTTAGAAATGGAGGGATCTAACCAGACACTGAGGTATTTTAAAGTTTTAACTCTTCTAAATGAGGTGCTATTAAAGCAATATACATATCTGTCCTCAGAAATGTTCCTACATTGTCCTAGTGTCATAAGAGCGTACATTTAATGTTGTTTGTATAAGATCAAATAAATCATGTTCTAAGAGAATATCTGTGATACTAGAAGAGGCACAATAGATGACAAGGTATTCTGTGTAAAGTAATACACTGAGGTCTGCCATGGCAGTAGGCATTGCATTTATAAAGGAGTAAGTACAGATAACCAGTTAGTATGATTATGGCTCTCAAAGTCTTTTATCTAATTTGATTCTGAAATCGTTTGTGCAGGCTGCCATGTAAGCATTGAATGCAACCTACTGAAAAGTATATGTTTTTTAGTACTGCAAGTAAATAACAATGCTACATTCTGTCAGAGGCACTGGTCAGGTTAAGGAAGATCTGCCTGCTAATAATGTCATGGTCCATGCTGATGAAAATGACATCTGTTGGAGGTCAGAGTGCTATAGTAATCCTTCTGCTTTTCCAGACACTGTTACAATACCATATCTGTCCAAATAGTCCTGTATTTATTTTTTCACTTCCCTTTAATTGCATAATTATTGCAGACATAAAGAAAACTCCAGACATACCACATTCTTACTTGCAAATACTGACTTACGTATCCTAGTCCAGGCAATGACCAAGGCACTATTATACATGTGTAAGACTAATATTAATTTTATCTTATTTTCCATTTCCTACCAAATGCACATATCACCCTTTTCTTTCCTTCTTCTCCATACAGACCTTTTACTGAGTCAAAGACAAAAAAGCTTACGTGCTCCTCCAGATGAGATGCCAAACTGAGGTCTCATCTCCCTAGTTGGTTGTTCAGATCAATGCTGTCCTGCTTTTTACATTGGTAAGATGGATCATAAGTTAGAAGAACGCATAGATGATCATATGTAAGAAATTAGATGTTTAAAAATGAATACACTTTATAAACATTTAGAAAATAATAATGATAAACGTATTTAAATTCATAGTATTACAATTCATTTTTAATAACAAAAGAGGAGACAATATAATAAATAGAACTGAACAAGCTGAATATAGCTGCATTTGCCACCTGAGAGCGAGAGGAATCAGGTATAAATGAGTTAATAAACTGTGAAACCTATTGTTAGGCATAAAGAATTGTTCTTGTGATTTTAATGGTCATCTATAAATCTGTTTTAATGTAGTATCATTATCATAAATTAATTTGATTTGAATTGTGCTTTAACCAATGAATATCTTTGTTTTGGTCACATGACTTTATGTTTGCTTTTTAAATAAACATGTTTTGAAATGGTGTAGATCCGATGAAACCTGTTTGAGCAAGATCCTGGACTTAAATTGGATGTAAAATATCCCATGGAACTTATCAAAAACAGTAATATTTTTATAATTGAAATACATATACATGGCATAGGCTTTATTTTTCATTACTTTATAACAAATTAAACCTACATCAATTTTATATTTTTGATATAGCATACCAAAGTTTTTCAGCTTTGTTATTTCATTTTATATTTTTTCTGCACAGTACTGAATCAAATCTACACTTCCCCATACTGTATATACAGTGCAAATCATAATTTATTACTTTCTTCCATTAGAATTACCAAACCTTATATTACTCATAGCTATATTTCTACCTCTTACCTTTCCTTTTTTGTTGTTCTTTTCAATAAACATTATATTATAATTTAAAAGTATGTTCTACTTTTTCTTAATGTAGTGTTACATCATATCGCATTCCATAGTCTTTCTTTATTTCTTATGTATTTCATTTCAGTTTTTACTGATACCTTTGCATGCACTAGCCACTGTGCAGATTCCTGGAATTTGCTGCTTTTCCCAATCTTTCTTTTCCTTCGCATTAATGCTTCATTTATCTCACACAAATCCTTGCTTTTCATCCAATAATGATTATTTATTACAACTTATACAAAGCATCTTTAGACACAATACAAACATTTACATTTCATTTCTTCCTTTTGCTAATTCTTAAACATCTCCAGGTATTGTTTTATTCTGATAAACAAAAAAGGAACATGCCACTGCAGAAAGTAGAAAACAAACTACCAAGTGAAACTTTTAATAAAACAAATAAATACAATGTGGTAAGCACTTTCATCTCATAATTAATCAGTAGAAAGGAAGTTAGACTTTAGCAGATGGTAAACCTTAATTGCATTGGGTTTCAATATAACAAGAGCCTCCTGATCAAATCATATGTCCAAACTTCTTCATTAACATTTGAAAGTAACATGCATGGTTGAAATTATTCAAACCTTTGTTGTTGCATTCATCAGATTTGACCTGCCATAGATATTCTAAATAACATAAAAAGTCCTCCCTATTATCACCTCTTTCTCTGACTAAAACACCATGTAGGATAACATTTTTTTTTTTAAATATAAAAAAATGACACAGAAAGAACTGAACTGAGACAATAAATCCAACCACAGGACCACCAGAGTAACTTTAACCGCTTTCACTCACTTTAATGCACATGAGCTTCATCAGAACAAACATTACATTCATTACAAACTGCTTAAATACCACTTGATATCAAATCACATGACTTTCCATTTAAAAACCTTAAAGTAACCTTTCTATTTATATTCAAATGTTTTTTAAAAAATAAATAATATTGATCAAATAATTAATGTACATATTTCTGACTTAACAACATATAATCTAATGATTTAAATATATATATGTATAAATTAACAAATAAAATTTTAATTTATACAATTATTTAATTCTGGCCATCTGCAGAAAACATATCATGTTGACTGCCCCATTGAGGCCAGGAGGTTCATCCGCTATTAACAATATTTGCCACAAACTTTCCTTACACTACAAAAGTGTCTTATAGTCCCCAGAGAACAAGTCAGTGTCAACCCTTTCTAAAACAAAAAAAGAAAACTTCTTAAACAAAACACATTCCGTGGCATGAACAGCGAGAGCATTGTTGACATCTTTTTTCTTTATGGCTAAACTATGCTCATAAATTCTTTTGTTTAATGCTCTAATAGTTTTCCCAATATAAAATTTTTGGCATGTATCACATGTTGCACAATATACCACATTGGTTGTACTACAATCATATCGCGCTCTAGCCACAAACTTTCTTTTTAAATGTTTAAATTCTAAGCTAGACACATTACTCATGGATCTACACTGTCTGTATCTACCATATGAAAAACTTCCAACTGAACAAATCACTGAACTTGTGATCTGATTTCTTTTGGATTCTAGAATTTGATTAATACTAGTGACCTTTTTGTAACAAAAAATGGTTTCTCCCCTAAAATCGTGACTAATTCTGTATTGTCCGTTATTACCTTCCGATGTTCCATGAGAATCTTTCTTATTACACTCCTCTCATTACAAACAGGTATAGGAAAAGCTAACGTAAAATTTGTATATCCATTATTTGTAACACTGTGAGATGTAACCCTTAGAGTGACATTGTTGTCCAAAATTGGACATGCAGAAATCACTCTAAGCTGTTTAACTTCCTGAACTATCTTGCAAAGCCAGTTCAAATCATAACCTCTTTGTTGAAAAAAGCTTAACTATTTATCTACCTCTTCTAAAAAAAATCGAATGTTCAGTGGTCAATCTACTGAGTCGTATGAACTGACCTTTGACATCCCCACTTTTCATATGAACAGGATGTAAACTCCTCTGTGTAAATATTTTTGGTCTAGTTTATGTGAGTTTTAATTTTTTTAAATATCACACTCTCATGAATGCCTAAATATTGCATTAAAAATATTAATACTTTTCATCACATACATGTGTTTATGCTTTTCCTAAGTAAAAATTATACATAATATCTACAAGACTCAAAATAAATCAGTGGTGATTAATCACAAGAAAAATAAGATGCTCTGGAGGTAGTCTGAGTGCTGGCAAAATAAATCTAGGGGCTATCATTAATAAACCTACACATGTTACAAGTTTTATGTGGATAGGTGCCCCTTCTGCTAACAAATACAGATCTTGTAAGGGTTATTATTTTCTAACATGCTTTTTTAACTATTTACACTTTTATGTATAAGCTGGGTTTCATTTCCAGCAATTCTAAATAAGTCGTACCTGCCAGATAAAGCCTTCCAGCAGTCCTTAACCAGTTTTTTTTTCACCACTCTCCCCACTGTGGGGAATACACATCATAGCATTCCAATCTTTTTTTTTTCACCACTACCCACACTGTGAGAAATGCACATGGTACTCACCAATCAGTTTTACCTTTTTTTTACCACTATCCATGCTGTGGGTAATGCACATCGTACTACCCTAATCTTTTTTATCTTTTTATTTCACATCTGTCCACACTGTGAATAATGCACATTATACTGTTTCAATCTTTTTCATCTGTTCTTTTTTCACGTCTATCCACACTGTGGATAATGCAGAACATACTACTCCAGTCTTTTTCATCTATTTTCACCAGTACTCACTCTGTGGCTAATGGACAATATACTATTCCAATCTTTTTTTTTTACCACTATCCACAATGTGGGTAATACACTTTGTACTAGTCTATTTTTTTAATCTTGTTTTTGCCACTGTCTACACTGTGGGTAATGCACATTGCAGTATTCTAATGTGTTTTACCTTTTTTTCACCACTATCAACACTCTGGGTAATGTGTATCATACTATTCCAAACGTTTTTATCTTCAGAATCTGGCACTTCTTTGCTCTTTTACTTACTTAGAATAATAACTTGCTCAGGCCCCACCCCCCAGCCAACTATCTAGCAAAGAACATTCTATTTAACTGACATTTATTATTTTCTTATGTGGTTAAGTGCTCTTCCCTAGCATGCCTTCTTCTAAATTATACTTTGTTTTTTGGTACACTGGGTGCATGATATTGTAATGCAGGAGAGAATTGCTGGTGGCATTCTTATAACTAATACTTCAAACTTTCCTTTTTTTTCTTACAGACCTTAGTGTCTAAGAAAGTAATCAATTCTAAATTTCTGTAACTTGAGAAATTTTCAAATAAAGCATGTATCAGTATCGATACCTTCTAAAAACAAAATTCACTCATCTTTTCCACACCAAATCAAAAAGAAGTCATCAATGAATCTAGCATAAAACTTCACCTTCTAAAAATCCGGACTTTTGTAAAGATATTCTCTTTTGCGTTACACCATGACTAGATTGGAAAATATTCTAGCCCACATGGCCTCTCCTCAAATTTGTTGAAAATATTCATTTCTGAATAAAAAAAATATATATATATATATATATATATATATATATATATATATATATATATATATTGAAACATGAGCAATGCACTCACTGATA
Organism: Protopterus annectens; assembly: GCF_019279795.1. Taxonomy (NCBI): domain Eukaryota; kingdom Metazoa; phylum Chordata; order Ceratodontiformes; family Protopteridae; genus Protopterus; species Protopterus annectens. Next base: position 54,329,109 of record NC_056747.1, on the reverse strand, counting down.
AATGTGGGTAGGGTAGGGTTGGTATTATGGTTGGTTTGAAGTGTAGAGAAATATGCTTTACAGTCTGAGATGATACTTTTTTTACTTTGTTTCGAAGTATTCTGTATTCATTGAGGGGGTTTTAGATTTATTTTTGAGGTACTGTTCCCAAGCCTTGTCTCGGAGTCTCATGGTAGCGAAGGTATTTTTGGTTAGCCATGGGACAGGATTGCTTTTTATGCATTTTGTTTTCAGGGGGGCAAAGGAGTCTAGAAGGGTTAAGAAGTTTGAGTTAAAGTATGCAACAGCATTTTCTAAGGGAAGGGTCTTAAGTGGGTTCCAGTTAATTCTTTTTAGTGCATCTGAGAATATGCTAGAGTTAAAGTTTTTTAGGTAGCGAGTGGAGGCATAGGTATGATTTAGTTTTAAGGAGGAGGGAAGATGGTGGGCAAAAGTGGGGTAGTGGTCACCTAATGGGTCAAGAAGAGTACCACTATCGGAGATATAATGGGGATGGGATGTTAGAATCCAGTCTAGGGTGCTTCCGGTATGGAAGTCCTTGGAGGGCCAAGTCATACTTCAATGGCCGGCTTATCCTTCTGGTAATATGTAGTACCAGGAGCATTCAAGGTGAGACAAGTGACTGGCATTCACACTACACTCAGAAAGCAAATTGCTACATTAGAGAAGGCTTGTGTGTTCTTTTGAAACAAAAAGAGTTCGTAATTATAAAGTGTTGCCATCTGACAAAAAAAATCAGATTTCCTGAAATCATAGACTTTTCAGTCACTACCATCCTGGATATGATCCAGCTACTCAAAGACTGATTGACTGATAATTTATTACTTTTGTTCATTACTGACAGTAAAAGAAGAGTAACGATTATCAGCATAATAGTGCACAGGAAGAGTTCGAATCTGCAGTGCTCTCAGTTAATGTCCAGAGTGCTGAAAGGTGCGCCTGGGTCTGGTGACCAGCTGTCCTCTGCAGGGTAGAGGTTTGTTTTACATTGTCTTGCATACCCCTAGCAGAGGCAGCAGAGTCAACAGTCAGTCAGTCTGGTCAGGAAATTACGAGGGCACTCACAAACAAACAGACATCCACAGAGTTAAATTTGCAAAGAAATGAGAACAAACAATTTCTGCACTACCATCGCTGGATGTCTGGCACAAGAGAAACAGAATAGCAAATAAAGGATAGAAGAAGTAATAAAATCCATGGTCCTGCCATATTATGGCTTCACAACTCAGTCCAGTCTTCACCACTAGGGTGAATGAATAAGGTGATGAAAAAAAGTGCTGAACTAACACCACCCACCCCACCCCCTGACCTGATCAGTAAGGATAGCAACAAAGAAAAGGAGAGAGAGAAAAACGGTTTAAAATCTGGTTTAGAAACTCTACACTATATCTTGACTCGTATTGAAAGACTGGATGACCCATGCTATTAAGATGCAAAGGCAGAAAGGCCAGAATCCCTGTTTTCAAGTGTGGTTGACAGCAAACAAAGAGAAAGATCTAGTTACATCAGCCTTTAAAATAAACCGACTTATAATTTTCACATCACAGAACATATATCACAGCTATTGGTGCTGACATTTCACACACTGAATAATTAACAACATTGCATTCAACACAAGGAGTTAACTGATTCAATAGTGCAAATATGACTGTCATGTATCTCTTGTTGAAACAGCAGGAACGTATATCCCACCTTGACAATAAAGAGAATAAAGTCCAAAGAAATAATATGAAAGTCAAAAGAGTCCTTTGATAATCCACATCCCAATAAAACATCACTTCAAACTGCCACTAAATTTAATTAGTATTCTCTAGAAAGCATTCCCAACCTAATGGTAAACTTAGTAAACATGACAGAAAATGCAGAATTACACTGGATTTTAAGGTTAGGATCACATAGGGGAATGGGTCTGAATGACCATGTACCCCTAAAACCAGTATTAAAGGCAAAGAAAAATAGATAAATGCATTATTCTGCATTTTTGTGTTTTTACCTGTTACTTTTTTATGTGCTGTTTTTAGATGCTGTTGCTTTAAAAGTAAATGCCTTGTGGATCAATTAGGATTCTACACTGTTATGTTAACTGATACTAAATTTTAGTATAAAAGAAGTTCATTTGCTTTACTTTTTTGTCTGATGAAGCAGTGGTGAACACTGCGAAAGCGCTAACTTTTAATAAAACCTGTGGATTTTACAAATGCTAAGCCTTGCCTTTCTGCCTGTTACTAGCTGTGGTTTTGCTTGGAATTTTGCTTGGGTCTGCTGCTGGAATACTGTTTTGGGGTTTTCTTGCATCTTTATCAATAATGTTTATACTGCCTGTCAAAACTCTTTAATACGGCATGCAGATGATTCAACAATTATCTGCTCCTCAACCAACCTGTCCTACCTTCTACAAATAGCCCAAGAAGATTTCTTCTCTCTCAAAACCTAGCTTGACAACTCCCAACTATTAGTCAACCCCCCAAAAAACAAAACTGCTCCTCTTCATCCCCAAATCATGTTCTGTTGACAAATCAAATTTTAAGATCCATTCCCAGAGTAATACAGTAATTGAAGTAGTTCCACACACCAAACTCCTTGGTGTGACCATTGCTGAAAATCTAAAATGTGATCTACGTATCCAGAATAGTATTTAAAAAACACATCAAAAACTGGGGATGTTCTATAGGCCTAAACTTTATGTAAACGCATCTACCAGAATTACTGTCACCAACACCTACCTTTTAACTTCACTCTTGCATACAGCTCCTATTCTCAGCAACCTCCCCATCACATTTAAATCAAAGCTTTAATCTTGTTACAATAAAATAGCTGAATTTGGCACATTCTACATGTTAATACCATGACTGTACATCCCTTCTTCTTCTTCTTTCGGCTTTTTCCCAGTCAGGGGTCGCCACAGCGGATCACCTTGTCCACACATTGAATGGCAGTGGAGTTTTACGGTGTCGAGTTGCCAGCCCGGCGCCCAACCTTCCACAGAAGGCACACTCACACGCACACCTAGGGCCAATTTAGAGTGTCCAATCCACCTGCAGCATGTCTTTGGGATGTGGGAGGAAACCGGAGCACCCGGAGGAAACCCACGCGACCACAGGGAGGACATGCAAACTCCGCACAGAAGGCACCCCAGCCGGGGATCGAACCGGAGAACCTCTTGCTGTGAGGCCGCAATGCTAACCACTGCACCACCGTGGCCGCCCTAACCATGACTGTACATCCCTAAAATCCCTTAAATGGCTTGAACTATCACACCACTTTATCTATCTACAACTCATAACCAACTGTAACATCATTTACAAACCACTGCCTGCCCTGCTCTCACTTAGGTTCTCCATACCTATACTCCCAGAAGATCCTGATGATCAGAAGACAAACAATTCCTTTCATTGCACAAACCTAACAAATACTGGAAAAGCCTTTACTCATATTCTGTTGCCAAATCTTGGAAGAACCTTCCTAATTAATATCAGAACAAATTCTAAACTCTTTGTCTTCAAACATGTATTAAAAGAGTTCCTAAATAAAACATGGATCTGCTCCTGTTCTCAACCTAATTAAAAATGTTGAACTTGTCATAACAGTAGATGTTTGAATGACCACTGGTGCAGCCTTTGCCATGACAGCAGGCTAGCTAGTTCCCTCAGCTGCAGGTGAGTGACTCTGCTGTGGCCATTTGTTGTACCTCAGACCACTCTTCTTTTACCCTGGACCAGGAGTTAGCCGCATCCTCTCTGGCTGTTGGGGTCCCCTCAGTGGGCATGGGAAAGCCACCCTTGTTGGTTCTGGTAGGGGGAACAGGGAAAGTCGCCCTGTTGTGTCAGAATGCTGTGCCCATCCCTGAGGAATCAGCTGCTGCTATTACTTTCACGTTTAGCACCAAATTTTCTGTCAAAAAGAAACAGAAAACCAAGCAGGTATCTATTCCTCCTCAAATTTCTTGGGAAAGGAGTAGTGTCTGGTTCATGGTTTAATTCAGGCTGGTGATCCTTCTTATAAAGTAGTTTCTGGTAAAGAAAGAGGAATTCCTCTTTTCCTGAAGAGATTCAAGATTCTGTATCTGAACAGGAAGATGCAGGGGAAAGATACATTTTTTTTCCTCAGATTTCTGATTCAGACTCAGAGAAGACCTCAGTTTCTGATACTCCCTGTAGGGTTTTCTCTTTCTTTGTTACTATTGCTAGAATGCACCAGTGTTTTCAGGGGGAGAACAGTGAGGTTTCTAGGTCCCTTAAAAATACTCCATATTGTTACCGAAGGATATTTCAGATCCCACACCCGTTCCTCCTTTTCTGTCTTCTTTAGAGGATGTGGGTGTTACAAACTGCTATTTTCCTGGTAGCCAGCCTGCTGTCACTAAAAAACAGTAGGGTAGCGTGAGTGGGGAGAAGGAGGCATATGCCCCAGGCAAATCCTGGTAAAGGGCACAATCTGGGTGCCTCCTTGCATTCTTTCTGTACCAGCATTTCAGAAATGTTGGTACAGAAAGCAACTTTTTTGTGCAGTTGCTGGTAGGGAGAGGGTATGCCTGGGATAGGGCATGTGCTTCAGACTGCCATGAGCAGTTTATCAGAGCATTTCTGACTGGCACAGGGAGCTGGGTCAGCTACAGCTCTGGTATAAAGTTCCTCAGTCTTTTACGTTTTTATACACTATTCCCAAATGTGGCACTTGGTTAATTTCAGTCTTACTCTTTCTGATAAGGATGGGAAGATTATTGATATGTATAGGAAACAAGTGTATACTTCTACAACTTTTATTTGCCAAATTTTGAATTGTCAGGCTCATGTATTAAAGTTTGAGAAATTTTGAAAGTATTAGGAATGTTTTATATGCAGTTTCTTCTTGTGGGAAAAAAACCTGGTTTAAATTACTTAGTTTCTTCTATTGTTTGTAGAATGTGTGCATGACTCTGCTGAAACTTCTTCCAGGGCTATGGCTACTGTTACTGTTCTGAGAAGGTTTGCATGGCCGCAGTTTTAGTGCTACCCAAATGATATTAAAAATAAGATTTTAAATTCTCTCCTGGATAGAGATTTAATGTCTGGCCCCTCTGCTGCAGAGGTGATCAAAAAGTGTGATGAAAGGGGCAAGCTGAATCAGGGAATTTCTAATTTTTTTCAGCCCTCCTTTTCCAAATTGTCCAAGAGATGTTTTATCGTCTCATCCAGTTTTGGCAAAAAAACATAAATAAATAAACAGACACAACAAAATTTAGGTAAACAAACATTTAAGAAGACATGGCAAGGGGTTTCCAAAAAGAAGTCTCGAATCTCACAAAACCAATGACAGTCCTACAAGTCTGAATGACTATTCAAGAGATCTTGAGAACCCCTCCCACACTGGCCTCTTTTTTTCTTCCAGAAAATCTGAATCTCCATTTTGATCTTTGGCAACAGATTATTTCAAATAGGTTCTGAAAATTATTCATCAGAGTCACAATTGGCAGTGGGAGGAAATTCCTTCTTTCCAGGAGGTCATTCCTCAACCTCGAGATCAGACTTTTTTGTTTCCACCTGTTCTACATCAGCAGTCCCAGCAAGTGACAGAACTGGTTTCTGCTTCCCACATGGGAAAGGTTTTTATTCAAGGATGTTTCTAGTGCCAAAGAAATAATGCTTGGAGACCAGTTCTGGATCTTTCTTTCCTAACCAATAAAAAAACAAAAACTGCAGTAGACCACATCCGTTAAACCAAAAAAACAATAAAATAAAAAATTAACAATAGATACATTTAAATAATTTAATAGAACAAAGCTTTCAGGTTTCCCCTTCTTCAGTGTAAACCCGAAAGTTTTGTTCTATTAAATTATTTAAACATATCTATTGTTCATTTTTTATTTTATTCTTTCTTTCCTAAACCAGTTTGTGATAGTGCCCAAATTCAAAATTTCACTTCACAACCCGTTACCCCTCTTATTCCTCTTTCAGGTTTCCTGGTAACACTAGACTTAAAAGATGCTTATCACCACATACCTATTCATCCAGATTCCAGATATTTCTTGAGGTTTTGAGTGTCTAGATCACATTATCAGTTCTCTACCTTATCCTTTGGACTATCCACTGCACCAAGAGTTTTCATAAAGTGTCTAACTCCATTTATAGCTCATTGCAGGCTAAAGGACATCCCCATTGTTCCACATTTAGATGACTTGCTTACTTTGTCAAAGTGCCAGGAATCTCACTCTTGGGTGAGAGATCTCTTACACAAACTGGGATTCCAAGACAACATTCAAAAATCTTTTTTGACTCCTTCCCATAGGATTGAGTTCTTGGGATGTCAACTAGACACTTTAGTTCAAAGAACTTTTCTTCCACAAGAAAAAATAAATCTTTACTTAAAGATTTATTTCTAAAGATTTTCCACTCAGACTTTGGACACTGAAAGGGAATATCTCAGGATTTTGGGTATCATGACATCTATGATTTTCATGATACATCTAGTAAGAGTGCATATGAGAAAGATACACTGGTATTTGAAATCTCTTTGGTCATAGAATACAACACCCTTTATGTTTTCACATCCCAGGCTGGAGTTTGTCAGAAGAGAAAGTTTTTTGATGGAGAGAGTAGATATCCTTAAATCCAGGTCTCTGTCTCCCTCCCTGTTCCAAAGCATTCTGTCATTATAGACACTTTGGACTTTGTTTGGGGACCAGCTTGGGGGGAGGGGTAATAGTGCAGGGGGTATGGGACATCAATGACAGACACAAACACATGAATATCAAAGAGATGCTTGTACAGATCAAGGCACTCAATTCTCTGAACCATCTTTAGGCTTCTAGGCCTCTTCAAGTCATTACAGACATGTGGTGCATCGGTAAGCAGGGGGGACCTTGTCTTACTCCTCTTCAGTCTAGTCATATTTGCTTGGGATATAGATTTGCAGCACTGTCTTACTCTACAGGCATCCTACCTTCTGTCAAGGCAAAACTGTGAGGCAGATAAGGTGAGCAGGACCATGGCAGGTCCTCAAGAATGGACACTAGATCAGGGAGTCTTCCAAGATTTGATCCATCAGTAGTAAGTTCCTTAAGTAGACCTCTTTGCCTCTTCTCTGAACAAACAACTGGCAACATTCTATTCCAGGACTGCATACAAGAAGGCCTGGAGGACAAGATGCCTTTTCCTTTATTTTTCTTGTACAGGAATGTTCCTATATGCTTTTCCACCCTTTCCCCTAATATCCAGGGTAGTCATGAAGATTCAGAAGGAATCCCCCCAAGATCATTGACTCCTTTCTGGCCCAGGCAACTTTGGTTCTCCCTTGTTTTGGAAATGGTCAGTGGCAATTACCACACACTTCCTCACAGAATGGATCTACTCACAGAAGAACAAGGGAATTTTATACACCCTAACGTCAATCATCTTCAGTTGAGTGCCTGGATGATTGGAGCTTATTTCCTTTCAGGCAACTGTTTACTTTGAACATGCAGCAAGCGCTAATGGAGGCAGGAAAATCTGCTACTAGAAAATCATATATTAATAAATGGAAAAGCTCTTCGAGTTGCTGCCAACAAGATAACTAGTAGCCATTCAGGGCTAGGTGCTCTCTGGTTTTACAATACTTGTGTAAGTTACTATCCTATGGCCTTTCTCATTCCCTTATAAAGACTCGTTTATCGGCCATTTCAGCATATCTGCTCATGGATCTTCCTCTATCAATGCAGTTTCATGTCAAAAGGTTCTTGAAAGGGGTTTTGCATAAGAGGCCTCCAAGAAAACCAGTGGTCCTTCCTTGGGATCTTAATTTTGTTCATAGGTTCATAGGTGTTTACTAGGCTAACAGCCACAAGGACTTTTTTAAGCCTAGCCATGCATCTCAAATCTCTAAAAAGTTCTGATACCCTTGATAACTGTAAGCATGGACCTGGGAGATGAACTATTTACAGGTTACCTGTGTCCATTACAGACATAGGTGCCAAACCAGGAATGAATTTCTGTTCCCCATTCAATTGTCCAAGTTGCACTTGAAATGGGTTAAGGAGGAACTCTGCTTCACATGGATAAGGTGGCTGTTCCATAGATGGGGCAGTCTCCGGGATATATGCCTATCTCTCCAGTAGGTCCTATTTATATCACAGGCAAGGTTGAAGTCTTTAAAATGGGTAATTCTGGTGCTGTTTGCTTTGTGGATATGCAGGAGGTCTATCAGAGTGGGGTCTGACAATGCCCTGTATGCCAGGCATAGATCTCCCTTCAAAAGCCTGTAGGAGACAGAATACAGGGATAGGGCCTTCAGGCAGTCTGCATAGGACATTTTACTTATGCCCTTTATTCTTTTAGAGAGGAACCATGTGGACATTCCAATTGTTGTATATGCCTGCTAAGGTACATACCAAAGGGGGCACTGTATTCAATGATAGGTCTGATGAATGCTGACTACAGTGAAACAATGACTTCTTTGGACTTAGATGTCATACCTTTATTTATAAGTTGTACAACATAGAATGATTTCTTTACCACTGTAGACATGCGATGATCAAATGCTAGATTACTATCTATGTGTGTCCTTAAGTCCCTGACTTCTGGGTCACTTCTAAGGGGTGTGTTGTCAATATGACAGCTCCCAGGGATGAATTATTTCCCAAAGGATACTATTATGCATTTCTTGGCATTTAGTTTTAGTCCATGGCTCTGACACCAGCTGTTTGTCTGTGTCAGCCCCTCCTGGAAAACATTTGTGTCAGTGTGAGATTCAATGATCGCTCCTAAAATGCAATAATCTGCAAATTTAGTCAGCCAGAAAACACTGACATTGGCCTTGACTTCTGAGAAGTAAATGCCAAAAAGGAGGGGTCCAAGGACTGATCCCTGAGGGACTCTACTTGTGACTGGTAGAGGTGGACTTCCCAATTCTAACTTCCTGGGTCCTGTCTGTGAGGGTCCCCTTCAGATGATCGAACTTTTAAAAGCTCAACTTTCATATGGCCGAGACCATATGATTGAACTTTTAAAAGTTTGAACGGTCTAAATGGAGATCTCTATACAGAGAGGAATGGGAAGATTTCCCTTTTCTACAATGTAGTGTGATCTCGGAGTTGGTATATTCAAATACTGGGGGGTGCAGGGGGGCTCGCCCCCTGCTAGAAACATTTTTTTTTTGTTTGTTAAATGTTCGGTCATATGGTCTCAGCCATATGAAAGTCAAACATTTGAAAGTTCGATCATGTAAGTTCGATCATGTAAAGTAAACCCATCTGTGAGCCAGTTAGTTATTCACCAGGTGATATACGGGTTTGTACCTAACCTCTTGAGTTTGTCAATAATGCCCGTGTGGGGTATTGTGTCAAATGCCTTGGCCAGGTCAAGGTAGGCAGTGTGAACAATTTTGCCTTCATCCATTGCTTTGGTGACCTTCTCAAAGAAGTCCAACAGGTTGAGTAGGCATGATCTGCCCTTGGCGAAATCGTACTGGGTTGGGTCCAGTGTCTGGAGATTTACTATATCTCTATTGATCATCTCCATGATAATTCTTTCCATGTCTTTACATATAAGACTAGTGAGACTTATGGGTCTGTAGTTTCCAGGGTCTGTAGATGGCCGACCTTTGTGCAGAGGGATGACTGTTGCCTTTCTCCATTCATGAGGCACGAAGCCTGTTTGGAGGCTACAGTTAAACAGTAATTCCAGATGCCCTGATAGGTCATGTTTCATGCTATTTAGAAGGCATCCTGGGATATTTTCTTGGCCCATTGATGCAGTGTTGTTGGACTTAGAGAGAGAACATTAAGGACCTGTTCCCTAGTGATAGTAGGGGGAGCTATATTTGATGATATTTCCTGAGGCAAGGTTGAGGGGAGAGAGGGATAAAGTTGGAGCTTAATTTATCAGCCAGGAGGTTTGCTATATCTTCTGACTCAGTATAGGTAGCTCCATTTATAATAAGCTCTGCACACAATTATGTATTGCCCTTGAGGTTGAGGCCATAGCTAAAGAATGCTTTGTGGTTTTCGTTGGCCTGGGAGGCCAAACTTACCTTAAATTTGGTTTTGGTAGACTTTGTTTGTCCTAAATGTGTTAGAAAAAGTACCACTTATGACATTTGAACCACCTAATCTAGCTGACTTGAGGTTCTCAAAATGGAAAACAGTTTTATTTATTGCTCTGAGCTCTGCAAGAAGGGTGTGTGAGTTGCAAGCTCTTATGGTGAGTCACCTTATCTCATTTTCCATATAGTCAGGGTTTCTTTGAGGACTAATTACTTTATGCCTAAAGAAGTATCTGAGTTTACTTTAAGCCAAATTATCCATCTCCCCATTTCCTTTCCTGAACCTAAAAATGAGGAAGAAAGGATACTCTATATCTTGGATGCCCACAAACAACTCAAGTACTATATTGAGAGAACTAAATCTTTCAGATCTTCAAATCAATTGATGTCCTTACATTCACTGCTGCAGTATCCTTAACTATATGGGATTCCCTATTGCAAAAGCCCAACGTCCAGCCAGTCTTTCCAAAGACTTCTGAATTTAAAAGGTACGCTGAATGTCACCATATGCACCCTGAATAATGTAGGACATAAAGGTGACGTTCAGGCTTACCAAAAACTGAACTTCTTTGCTGCCAGTCTGAACGTATCTTTTACACTATCAGTCTGTTTACCTGCATCCATTTTCTGCCAGTTGAATGCATTTTCATTCTCCAAGGACTTCCTATACCTGTTATAGTTAGGGCTGATTTTGCTAGATCAGTTCTTCATGATTTTAGGGGAGTCTTCTGCCCCTTCCTCCTCCCTAGTTTCCTCTTGAGCTTTGGCTATATCCCATATAGTTAAGAATACTGCAGCAGTGAATGTAAGGAGATAGTAAAGTTGTGTAAAATCTTACCATAACGGTGGATGTCTTTGCCTTCACTGATGCAGTATTCGCTCCCTCCCTCCATCCCCCTAGTTCTTTACCTTCCTGGATGTACACATTACCTCTTGGGTTCCTTGGACTGATGTCCTTCCTATGGCAATCAGTTCTGTTTTAGATAAGCCTGAATGTCTTCTTTATGCCCTACATTATGCAGGGTGCATATGGTGACATTTGGCATACCGTTTAAATTCAGAAGTCTTTGGAAGACTGACTGGATGTCGGGCTTCCGTGGCAGGGAATCCCATATAGTTAAGAATACTGCAGCAGTGAAGGCAAGGACATCTACCATTATGGTAAGATTTTACACAACTGTACTTTCATTTCTTGTGAAGGTAAGAAGATGAGATAACCTGTATCAAAAAACATACTATATCCAAATAGTTAAGACTATTACCTTTTGTTATACTTACTATAACAAAACAATTTCAGGCAGGGTAAAGGCTCACTCTACCAGGGCTTTGGCTTCATCTGTGTTATTTTGGAAAGGGTTGGAATCTAGAAGGATTCTAGAAGCTGCTACTTTGTCCTCTGTACATACTTTTACAAAGCACTATAAGCTTGATTTTTTTTCACTAGGTCCAGATCATCTTTACTAGGACCATTCTCCAAGAGCTCCTGGACTCGTATCCTTCTACCTCCCAAATGTAGTTAGCTAGGGCAATCTACCCATTTAGCTAAAGGCACTGCAGCAGTGATCAGCATGATGAACATAGTACAGTTGTGTAAGCTGAACTTACCATAAGAGTAGATGTTAAATGACCACTGCTGCAGTAAGTGCTCCCTCCATCCCCCTCATTTTTGCTGTGTTTTTATGCCAGGGTGTGGACACTTATTTTTTGTTGTTCACATCGTTGTCCTTTCAAGGCTCAGTCTCCCACTCTCTGCTGGTAGGAAATATATAAAGGCCTTTCTGACCAAACTTGTATTTTAATCAGCACAGCTCAAGCTGCTTGACAGTTTGAGTGCATGAAAACTGCCCTGAACCTATATTCTTGGCAGGATATAACTCATAAAGCTAGGAGTATTGCAGCAGTGTTCACAGATGATTGCAAGTTGGGAGCTATTATTAACTCCCCAAGTGATGTTGACATCCTACAGAAAGGCCTCACTGAGAACATAGTCTGGTGTCATAACCATGGCCTTAAGCTCAATGCCAAAAAATGTGTCATCATCCCCCTTGGGAAAAACCTGGTTCCCTTGAATTACCACATCGATGGTAGTCCACTGAATTCAGAAGGTGTTATAAGAAATCTGGAAACACAGGTTGACAGCAACCTCTCTTGGCCACCACATTGCCACTGTGGTCAGAAATTCCTTCTATGTGGCACATCTCATTACTAAGGGTTTTGCATCCAGGAAGAAAGAGGTTATTGTCTCCCTCTACTCTTCCCTCATTAGGCCAATCATCAAGTAAAATGCCCCATTTGGCATGTACCTCACTAGACACCTGCAACAACTGGAGAGGCTGCATAAGTACCTCACAAAGAGGATCCTAGGCCTTAAACACTTGGCCTATATGGACAGGCTCAAAAAACTCCTGTTCTCTGCTCATATCATCTACTTAGAGGTGATCTCTGCTTGACTTACAAAGCCATGTCTGACCCAGCTCTGTTAGAAATGCTACATCTAAAGAAATCCCAATCCCTCTGTGCCACACACTCCAGAGACCTCAACCTCATTACCACAATCAACAGGACATGCTGGAGGGACAGGCTCATAACCCAGAGACTGTCCATGCTATGGAATAGATTTCCCATATATGTCAAGCAGAGCACCTCACTGACCCTCTTCAAGAGAAATCTTGATGAGTGGATGGGAAATAGAAAATTCACCACGGGGATCACTCCAATGGCTCTACTAGACAGAGGCACTGGGAACTAAGGTTGGGTTGCACGATGCCAGGGTAATCTTATGTGGTAGGCTTGTAAAGGCTCCAGGGACATTAGCCTAGTACACACCTATGAACCTGTAAACCTATATGATGGCCACCAATATTACGCTGTAGAAATGTTTCTCACACTCC